>NC_029791.2:120168756-120175569 GCF_000816755.2 Arachis ipaensis | reverse complement strand
ATAGTTTATTATATATTAAATTAAAATATTTATATTAGAATTCTATCTTTTTAAAAAATTTTATTTAAATAATATTAGCAGTTAAATTTATAGATATTTTTTCATGATATATAAGTAAAATTTTTAAATTTTTTTATTTTTATATTAAAACTGATTTGAACAAGTACAATTCTAACATAAGATAAAATTTGTCCTTGAATATCATTTTTGTATGTTATCATAACAAAAGAAACAATTATGTAGAACTGTTTTTGTTAAAATTTACTTAAAATTTTTTTATGTTATAGTATCTTATTTATTATTGAAATCAAAGTAATATAACTAACATTATTATCTGTTAAAATTTACTAACATATTTTATCTATTTTTGAGTTAAAATAGATGTATTTAATTTGTATCTTAAAACGGTTTTATATTTCTTTGGTAGTTTAAATACCAATCAAATCGCTAAAAATAAGATGAATATACAATTGAATGCACAATATCTTTGTTTTAACTCTTGTGAAATGATAGAAAGAATTTATGTCTAAAGTCTTAAATTATGTATATGTAACATGATAATATAACAAAAGTTTTTCTAACCAACTTGGGTTGGTCGAGTGGTCAGCTCACTCGTTCGCTTAAGTAAGTGCCGGGGGGTTCGAATCCCACCTTATGCATGTAGCAACCCATTGGCCAGCGGCAGGCCCTTAAAACTCAGATCCGCAATGAATTAGTCATTGACCTGTTGGGTTGGGGGATACCGTGGACAACCAAAACAAAAAAAAAAAAAACAAAAGTTTTTCTTCTTTCAAACAAAAAAAACTTTTGTTATAGACACAAGTAGTTTTAAATTGAATTTTTAAAACTGAAAGCAAACAAATAAAAATAAATAAAAATAATTTTAAAATTCCTTCCTATCTTAATTTAATTAGTCAATTATAATTGAATTTTTAAAACTTTTTTCATGTTTCTTTAATTTGATTTGCATATAAAGGTGTTTTAACATGTATTAGAACTAATTTTTTAAAAAATAAAAATTAAATATTTAAATTAATCCGAAATCTTGATTTTATGAGTTATCATATGAAATTATATACTTGATGAATAGACATCTCATTAAGTTAATTATAAAAATGTAACTAGAAATACAATCATTATTCCATACTTTAAATTACAAAAATAATTATATCTCATAATTTTATTAACCCAAATAGCTTTTTATATCTAATCTACTGTATTTATGTTTAAATAAATGCACAAATAAGCGTATAAAATTATACATGTGATTTACTCTAATTAAAATAAAAAAGAGAAGTAAAGGAAAAAACTCGCCTACAAGCAAAAGAAATTGAGAAGCAAAAAAGTTTTATAGAAAAGAACGGTATAAATAATAGAAATGATAACAATTAATTATACATCAATAATGTTAAGATTGGTTTAGTTTAAAAATAGTCAATAATATAATAACAAAAACACATACTTAAAATAAAAGAATGAATTAATGAATATAAAATATCATAAGTGATAGGAAAAAAATTAACATTTTTTTCTTTTGTATTTTAGTTGAATATAAAAGTAAAATAATATAATATTGGAGTTTATGTTATTCTCTTTGTCGTAATTTCATTTTTCTATATTGTAGGATCAAAGTCAATTAAAAATTTTTTTTAGGAAGGAGTAGAATCAGATTAAAAGTGAATATTTTTACTAAATTAAGAATGATCAAGTGCATTGCACATAATAAGTTGAGTAAAAGATAAATAGGTCTTTGACCTTTTTAAATGCGGATATTTTTTTTTTAGGATTGAAAAATACAATTAAATCTCTCACCTTATAAAACGCGTGACAATTATGTACCTCCGTCGAGTTGGAGTTCAAAACGGCAACGGAGAATGCAAACCTGGAGGGGTGAAGACTGAGGTGTCCGTTTTGGTTAATGATGTCGATGGCGAACAAATTGTTAATAGACAAATTGATCCTTATGCTTCAAAACGACGCCGTTAACATCCCCCACCTTACTACACCCTTCGTAATCCCCATAACACCCAGAAACCACTCCAGTTATTACAGAAAACCCTATCAGAAGACAAACGTCTTTCTCCCTAAAAAAACTTCTTCCTCCAGTTGAAGGTGGTGGTGTGCTTAGTGGACGTTATGGTTGGCGAAGTTAACGGCAAGCTTCGTCTGGAAAAAAAGCTGCCATCTTCTAGAGAGGTAAGGGTAATAGTCGAGGCTACGTGCATTGTTGTTTAAATATTTGTGACAATATAATGCATGGGGTTGGGCTTAGGGGTGATTGCATGTTTTCTTTCGGGTAAAAGAATGAGAAAAAGCTATGTGGAGTTTACTGATTTCAAAATTTCATGCACTTGATATAGGGTTTAATCTCCGATTTATGTATTTGTGGATAATGCAGATGGATGATATATATATGCGGTACCTGTTTTTCATCACGGAGGCCACTTTGGTAGAACACCCAGTGGAACTCTTCAATATATTGGTGGAAAAGTTGAAAAATTTTTGAAGATGGACTTAGACTTCATGAATTTTGAGGACTTAGTAACATTGTTCAAGGGTCTGGGATATGCATCATATAGGGCAGTTTATTGGTATGACCCAAAAGTAGTGACGTTGAGTCTAGACTGCACATTCTGAGAGGGGATGCAGGAATAAATGAACTTCGAGAGAACAAGCTCAAAAATTCAACCACTGATGAGTTTTACATATACTTCGACCACCCCGTTGATGAGTCACAGATAGTAGAAGATGTTGCTACAGAAAAGGGTGCAGAAGAATTTGATGATCCCATTGATGTTGATAGCATCATAAGGGAGCTTTAGTCATCACCATCCACAAAAGATGATGGGCATGAAAGTGGGGAGGACGAATTGTATAAACCTCCTCCGGCTGTCTCTGAAACTGTTTCAGATGAGGATTATTCTAGCTTTGATGAGGAAGATGATGGGATGAGGAGAAAAAGAATTCTGAAAGAAAAGGATAAGGTTCTGCCAAAGAGAAAGATCAGTGTGAAGGAAGGGATAGAGACAGAGTCAAGCGGAGGTAAAAAAAGAGGTGGACAAAGGAGTGCAAGTGAGAGTGATGCCAAAGGAACTGGGCCCACTGTGAAGCCCAAAAGAACTAGGCCCGCTGCCAAGCCCAAAAGAATTGGGCATAATGTAAAGTCCCAAAGAACTAGGCCTGCTGTATACGCTGAGGAAGCTGTGCCTACTGTGCAGCCCAATGATAGGCCTCCAATCGGCCTCTATGTAAATGAGGAGGATTCAGATGATGATGACCCCATTTATGAGTATGAATCAGAGAATCTTCACACACCAGTGTCGTCAGAAGATGAGGGAGACAAGCATGAATTTTTAGCGTTTAATGATGAGTATAGATTTGGAGAGGGTAGATTTGATATTGGAACCAAGTTTGCAACCATTGATGGGTTTAAAGAAGTGGTAAGAGATATATTCATATCTGAAGGGAGGGAACTTCTCTGGATTAAAAATGATAAGGAACGGGTGAGAGTTGGCTGCAGGGGTAAAGACTGTCTGTGGCTGCCACATCTATCCTACAACAAGACACTGTTATGCTTTCAGGTAAAGACTTACAAGTCAGAGCATACATGTACAAGATATTTGGGTAGTAATGCTGCTGATCAACACTGGATCAGTAAAAAAGTGGAGAAGAGAATAGCAAGTCAACCTCATATGACAACTAATAAGGCAATTGACTTCCTTATAGAAGAGTTTAACCTGGTGGTGCATCCGAAGATGGTTTACAGGGCAGTGAAAGAGGCCAAAGAGAGGATAACGAGAAACAAAAAAGAACAGTATGAGAAGCTCAGGGACTATGGCATGGAGATAATTAAGAGTAATCCCAGGTCAATAGCAAGAGTTGATGTGAAGCCTATTCCACAATCCCTCCCTGTGTTTAACAAAATATATATCTGCTTCGAGGGCTATAAGAAAGGCTTTAAGAGTGGATGTAGGCCTTTCATCCATCTAGATGAAAATTTTCTTAAGACATACCTTGGAGGCCAACTACTTTCAGCAGTTGCACAGGATGCGACAACCAATTTTATGTAGTGGCATATAGTGTTGTAAGATCTGAGACTAAGGAATCATGGAAATGGTTCCTTACACTGCTTCAGAAAGATTTGGGTAATGCCAGTCAATTTGGTTGAAACTTTATGTTCGACCAGAAAAAGGTCAGACTTTTACATTGTTTATTTGGGTAGATTAGGCTAGTAACCATTGGTTAGCATATTGCATGTCTCTGGACTGTTTGACAATATTATGTGTTTGCAACATCATATGTTTGTAGGGCCTGCTACCAGCCTTAAAGGAGGTAATGCCGAGAGCACATCATCGAAACTGTGTATAAGACTTGCAAAGGAGCACCAAGTAACCCCAACTAGAAACCAAAAAAAAAAAAAAACCTAAGAAGTCTGCTGATGCCTCACAAGCCTTAGTGCTGCTTTCCCTTTCACAATCAACACCTCAACGAGAGGTAAGCAAGTCCTGTTTATGCATTAGGATATTGTCCATTTTAAAAATTGTCAGTAGTTATGATGTCATTTTTTATCTTTCTTAAGCACTAATTTGTCCATTTGGTTACCTTGCTGGATCTTTGATGAATAAGATCTAAACCAATCTCAGGGTGAAAAATGTGCTAAAACTAGTACTGTGCAAGAACAATCTACTGTAAGACCATTATAAACTGTACACTTTTAATGCCAATCAATTTCTTTTTGTTCCTGAATTTAAATATCTGGGTATTTCGGTTATTTTTCCAGAATAATGTCACTAGCTAGAATACTATTGGACTACCAACCAACACAACAATGCAGGCAGCAGCATCAGGGGCTACACCAGTAGCTGCACCACTCTTCCCTTAAGTAGCTGTAGCAACAACACCATCTGCTCCAGTCCAAACTCCATTCAGGCCTCCATCCCAGCTGCCAAGAATGGGCCAACCCAAAAATCGAGCTACTGCCTCTAAATTCAGACCCAAGCAAATAATTGTTAGGCCCCCAACAAGTACAAATTCACCACCAAATTCACGACAAACTCAAAGCACAAGCACTAGTGGGACACCATCAAAGGAGACATTGAAAGCAGCTAGCAGTGGTACCACAAGAATTTTTAAGTTCATCCCTACTCCTGGATCCAAGCATTAGAAGAACTGAACACAACTGCATGAGTTCTGTTTTTTGTCCTAGTTATTAGCATCAATTGAACAATGCTTTCTAGCTATCATAGTTTGGCAAACTTGTTTACATGCCAACTAGACATTTTGTTATTTTGTGGAAAACTTATGCTATTATGTAATGTTTGGGATTAAGCCAGATACATTATCGTATAATATTTGGTTATAATCTATTTAAAATTACTACCTTATATAATACTTGACTTGCAATATTATTTAGTTATTCTAATTTCAAAGAAAATTAGAGTCAGTCCAACATAGAATTCACATTACATAGCCAGCAGTGGCAATTTTTATTACAACATCACCAGGTACATCAATCATCTTCAGCCTTTTAAGAAATATATAGTAAGAGTAACAACAACTACACTAATCACAATAATATGCCATAAATTCATGTATTTTTTCTTTTCAATAGATAATAGTTTCCTCTCCAAATCTTCTATTTTTTTTTTTCAATTCTTGCCTTCGAAATAGCTATTCTTCAATGTCTATTCCCTCAGCATCATCCACAGCACCCAATGCTTGAGACTCTATGGCCCTGATTTTTTTTAGGTATTCATCAAGCCAGACAAAGAACCGGCAGTACCGTTCTTTAACCTGGAGCAAATTTTTAGAGAATCATCCAGTTAGACACATTACAGTCTCATCCAACTATTGCCAAAATAGTAACTTACCTTGAAAAATAGACACCCGAGAAACATTCTATTAGGGTTAGTTGTTGTTCTTGACTTGTACAGAATGGCATATACACCGCAAAAGTACTTTGGCGCAATTCCATCTCGCTCATATCCTCCTGGCACGGCACATGAAGATTCTCCTCTAGGTCTTGTGCATGAAAAATCCCCTTCACTCGTCATGGACGATCACACCATCAATGACCATGGCTTCGTCGATGCATTTTGATCAAATAGGGCTCATTCATAGTAACGGCGTCGTTTTGAAGCATAAGGACCAATTGGTCCATTAACAATTTATTCACCATCCATATCATCAACCAAAATGGACACCTCAGTCTTTACCCCTCCAGGTCCGCATTCTTCGTTATCGTTTTGAACCCCAACTCGACGGATGGACATAATTGTCACGCATTTTATAAGATGAGAAATTTAAATGTATTTTTCAATCTTAAGGAATGAAAATATCTGCATTTAAAAATATTAGAAACCTATTTATCTTTTACTCAAATAAATTTTTATTCGTAATTTTTTTTCTATTATAAAAGAAATTTTTACTATTCACCAAAACATCATTCTTTCCCTTAATATTATTTGTCAAATAATATTTTTTGGTTCCGTATCTATGCTTGGTTGATATGGATAAGTCACAGATGTGATTGGTGGTAGAAAAAAAATTCAAAGAAAAAAACCATTAAAAAGAGCCATGAAGCTGTCGAAATATTGTAAATATACTAATTTAATTTTTGATCAAAATAAAACATATTTCTATACATGTGGAACTTAAAATTTCTCAAAATTTTATAAAAGAAAACAAATCTGATAATTATTGCTTCAGCTGATTGACATTCTATTTTCGATATTATTCTCAATATGATAATAAATAAATGACTCAATTGAACAACATAAATTATGTTACAAATTATTATATTAATACTAAAAA
>NC_029791.2:120152059-120168720 GCF_000816755.2 Arachis ipaensis | reverse complement strand
AAGTTATTTTCGATAATTAAAAGTATTAACAAATGAATAATTAAAATTTTCTAATAATATTTTACTGGAATTATAATACAAACATGTGAATAATTATTGAATTTGAAAAAGCAACATAAATATTTTATAATATATAATTTCAATGTAAAATAAAAATAGTAAAAATCAATTAATATTAGAGTTATTATTAGGTCACTACAAGAAAAAGCCTTTTTTTCGACGCCAAAAATCGACGGCTATTTCTGCCGTCAATATTTTTCGACAGCTTGCTGTCGATATTGTCAAAAAAATGTAATTACAAATAAATTATTAAAATCGACAGCCAGGCCGTCGATATTTTTATAATGAATTAACCTTCACACTATTATCGTCACACTGTTGACGAACGAGGAGTGGAAAATACTTTTATTTTAAAATCAACAAACATGGCGTCGATTTTGTTATTTAAAATATCGACAACACTTACCGTCGATAAATATAAACGATCTAGATCAGAGTCTAAAATTAAGCAGACGGTGTAGATTTAAGGTATAAAATAGACGGTTAGAGTATTGCTTTTTTTTAAATTAAAATCGACAAATTTGTCGTCAATTTTTATCACTAAAATCACAAATACCCGCGTCCAAAGTTCACAACCCAATTCCCCCAAATTTTCCAATCACCAGAAACACAATTCCCTCTTGTTCTACCCCAAATTTTATGAATAGCATGTCTCAGTTTTATAAAATAATATGTCTTTATAACTAGTTAGAATCTAGGCTAACTGATATAAACTTCTGCTAACCATTGGCCAAGGAATATACACAATAATCCCTCTGATCTCCTGGCCTCTTTTAGTTTAAATTAATATTGGTGGTAGGTCAGATATATAGATATTGATGATATCAACTAATGTCCCTTTCTATATATTATGAGATTTTATTGTGAGAACTTGCCGGGACCTCACTCTTTTTAATTAGAAATTCAAGAGTCTTCTTCCAAATTTAAAAGCTGTTTTTTATTTTTCTTTTTCAATTACACTATTCCTATGATTATGAAAATTGCCTATCACACTGAACAGATATACCTTGAAATTATTGATGTAGTTGGCACCCACCTAAGCCTAGCTTGAAGCGTATTTCTCAGGTTTTTAAGGAAAATTACAACCAGTCTTAGCTGAGTTTTGATGAGGCAGATGATGATACTCGAAAAATATGGTGGACAGAATGGAGGGTAAATTTTATTTATCTTATTTTACGTATTTTACAATCTTATATATTATAGTATGTTATATAATAGCAATATGTTATTTCTTTTTTTAAAATAGAAATACTTTGACATTCTTGATACGGAAGAGGATGACATCTATCAAGTTTGGAGGTTTAGGGCAACCAAGCGTCTACGAGGTATGCTCCATGCCATTCGCAAAAAAGGAGCCCGTCCATATTGGATCCCACCAGAAGTTCTTGGTGAATTGATGAGACGTTGGGACACTGATGCCTATAGGCAATTACAGGCGAGAAATACAGTTGCTAGAAAATCAACTCGAGGTACCTCTCTTCACACTGCAGGAGGCACCACCTTTCCAGAAGCGAGGTTACACTTGGTAAGTTGTTTATCAACTCAAATTGTTAGCACCTGCATTTAGAATTAAATATGAGATTGAAATGATTTAGAATCTAGTTTGTTGATGTTTATGAATACTTCTTACAAAAAATATGTAATCTGGTTTGATGCACTGTTTTTCTCATTGTTCCTTAGTATGCTTGTCCTAGCTTGAACAACTAGCTAAAGTAGGATTTTTATTGGAGAGACACATTCTTGTTCTATTTAATTTTTTGATAGATTTTGAAAGATAGAAATAATGAAATCTACAACTCTTATGATGGATGAGATGCTAACAATTAAAGATTATAAATAATATTATATGTATGAATGGGCCTACCTGGTCTCACTGTTTTGTGTAGTTCCGGAGATATTCATGCCAAAATAAAATCTATTAACGAGGAATCTAGAATCAAATTGACTAGTTTAAAAGCAATGAACCTGCTGTGTATAATAAATGGTACCTTCTTAATTAAGAATGAGTTGGGAAGTTGGTCAACACTCATGGAGAGGCACGGGATCACTCTTGTCAGCTCTTGTTCTACTAGTTCTCCTTTGTAGTGTTTATCTTTACTTTGCTGTCACATTAGGAGCCAATCAACACTCATGGAGAAAGCTTCATGTCATATGCAGCATCTTACGGTTTCTGTTACCGAGGGTAAACTGAAACGTCATTGACATTTGTGATTTGAATATTATTTTTGGTGGAGATTGTGTTAGGTGACATGAAATGGAAACATAGTCAGGTAATCATTGTGTTATATGTATACATAGTATTTATCTTGGTTATTATGAACACAAATGCATACAGATCCCTTGATTGTTTCCTTTTTGCTGATTGTTCTAATCTGCCTAATTATGCAAGAACCTTATTTGACTAGTAATAATGCAAAAATTGAGTTTTTTCTAAACCTTGATAATAATATCAACTACTTTCTTTTGATTATTACTTATATTATGTAGAATCAATCGCTTGGAAGACCATCGCATATGGATGAGTTTTTTGAGCACACCCATACTCGCAAAGAGGATAGGACTCAATGGGTTGATGAACACTCCCGAATGGCAAAGGTAACTTACATATTTTCATTGTAATTGCTTTTTGTGTAACTTAGAATGTGCAAAAAGAAATGACTTAATACTTTCCTTCATTATAATTTTGGACTTATTTTTGTCACATATCTTCTTAACTTTTGCATTATTATTGATACTTAAACTAGTTTACCAATCATTGTAGGAGACATTTCAAGAGCGCATGTTTCAGGCTGAGCAAGAGCGACAGACTACTATAGAGGCTAGTGTAACTGATCTACTGCCTGTCTCTGAGGAAAGCATATGGATTGAGACAGTGGGTGGAAAATGAAGAGGTAGGGTATATGGCATGGGTGAGGTAAGGAACTCTTCCATGGTGCGACCCCGAGTTGATGGGCCAACCACGACCACCAGTACTGATGTTTTGGATCTTAGAGAACAAATCATAATACTCAATAGGGAAGTTGAACAACATGCCGCTAAATATAGAGAGCTTGAAGACCGCTATCAAAGGGAGAAAAGAGAGTGGCAACAGACGGTTGAATCCTTGCGTGAGGATCTCAACACCAGTAACTCACAGATGGATCATTTTAGTCATCAACTTAGCAGCTTGACTGAGTATGTGAGGGCCATGGGTCCTAGTAGTTCTGGATCACATGTCCCTCCACCTCCTCCTTTTACTTTTCCAAGCTCCCAGAAAAGTGCAGCCCCAGGAAGAAAACTCCCACCTATCTTGCAGCCCCCAGGACACTCACAGGGCGCTCATATGGAGGATAATTCTGACGATCTCGATGACTCAGATGAGGACTATTTAGATGAGTAAGAGTAGGATTATTTACTTTGTTTTGAATATTTTGTATTATTAGTGGAGTTTAGTTATTTATCTTGTTTTAAATTTTTAAGTTAGAGGATTATTTATTATTGTTTTGATAAGTATGTAAACTCATTATTTAATATTTATTATAAATTTTATTTTTGTATTTAAAAGTTTATTTGTCTCATTATTTAATATTTAATTGACTATTATTTTTCAAATAATAAAAAAAACTGTAGCTATTAAAATCGACGGTAGCAATGTCAATTTTTAAATTCAAAATAGACAAAAGAAAATAAAAAATAGACTGAGAACTTGTCAATCTTTTTATAATTTTATCGACGGTTTACTTGTCCATTTTAATAACTTAAAAATCGACGGTTTCTTTGTCCATTTTAGTAAGTCCAAAATCGATGGTATGCTTATCCATTTTAATAAATCCAAAATCGACAGTTAGTTTGTCAATTTTATTTAATATTATCGACGACAGACGCATCGCTTTTACTTAATATGGGAAAAACTTAACCTCATATTATCGACGTCAGAATTGTCGATTTTATTTAGAGGGGTGCTTTCAGTTAGGCTAGGGCAGAGATTTTTGCGGAAACTCTGGCAAACTACCATTTGTTTGATATGGGGGCTATTGGAGGAAGTTTTAGTTAGTACAGGAAGCTTAGAGGAGATTTGCAGGTTGCAAAAAAACTGGATAGAGCTGTTGTTAATCAGGAGTGACGATTGTTGTTTCCTGAGGCTTGTAATGAGGTTTTGGCGCGTGTTCATTCTGATCACTATCCTTTACTCGTCAGATGTACACCGACTATGAAAGCCAAGAAGTGTTTGAGACCATTTAGATTCTAAGCTACCTAGATGACTCATCCACTTTTTAGCAATGTTGTTCATGCATCTTGGAATAAAGGGGTCCTTGATGTTGTTAGAAGTTTGATCGAGGTGTAGAATGATGCTCTTCTTTTCAATAAGAAAATCTTTGGTAATGTGTTCGTTAAAAAAAAGGAGTTGGAGAGGCAATTGAATGATGTTCAGATTTCTCTTTAGAGTATGGAGGATCTGGGGTTAAGGGTGAAAGAACAAGGTATTCATGATGAGTTAAATACAATCCTTCTCCAAGAAGAGCTTATGTGGTATCAGAAATTGAGAGAGTAATGGGTTTGGTGTGGTGACAGGAGCACTAAGTTTTTTCACTTGCAAACGATCATCAGGCGAAAGTGAAATAAGATTCATGGACTGTTTCTGGAAGATGAAACTTAGGCTACTGAGTCACAGGAGCTAGAGAAAGAAACAAAATTCTTCTTCCAAAAGCTCTTTTCGATAAGAGAGAATATTAATCTAAATGCTATGAGAGAATTCCCCAGTCCTTCCCTTAGTAACGAGAACTGTCAAAGGTTGGTTGAATCGATGGTGTTGGAAGAAGTGAAAAGAGCTGTAATGACTATGAATTCTTTCAAAGTTCCGGAACCAGATGGTTTTCAGGCCCTGTTTTATAAGGAGTTTTGGAACTCTTTGAGCTATGATGTGTGGGGTTTAGTCAAGAGAGCTTTTGAGGGAGAGATTCTAAATGCTGCAATTTTTGAGACATATATTGTTTTGATTCCTAAAGTTGAAGTTCCTACTTCTTTAAGAGATTTTCTCCCCATCAGTTTATGTAATGTTCTTTACAAAATCATTACGAATGTACTGGTGAACAGGGTTAGATCCCTTTTTTTTTTTGGAGATCATTGGCCCACTTTAAGGTGGTTTTATTCCGGGAAGAGGTACTATGAAGAACATCATCATTGCATAGGAAATTATAAGTTTTATGAAGATCACTAAGTCCATGAAAGGGACTATGGCCTTTAAGATTGATTTGGAGAAGGCGTATGATAGGGTAGACTGTAGATTTCTTGAAACTTCTTTGATTTCGTTTGTATTATGGCTTGTGTGACATCATCTTCTTTGTCTATTTTGTGGAATGGTGATGAACTCCAGAACTTTAACCCCCAGAGGGATTTGAGATAAGGGGATCTCATGTACCCTTATCTCTTTGTGTTTTGTATGGATTGTCTTGCTTGTTTTATTTCCCATCGGGTTTCTCAAGGCTCGTACCGGTGTCAGTCTCCAGACATGGTCCCAAAATATCCCATTTGATGTTTACTATTGCTGTTCTGTAGAGCTACGAAAGCTCAGGTAGAGAAGGATATGAAGTGCATGGACTTATTCTCCAAAGCATCAGGTCTGCAGGTGAATCTTAGTAAGTCTAGGGCTCAATGTTCAAAGAATATTTTTGTGAAAAGAAGGGAGATGCTCTTGGGAGTCTCTAGTATTCATTTTTTCAGGACTTGGAAAGGTACCTAAGGGTTAATATTAGGCATGAAAGGTCTTCTCAAAAAGTTATTGAAAAAATTCAGAACAAGCTTGCTTGTTGAAAGGAGTGTCTGTAACACCCTACCACACGGATCTTTATACCTAGGATGTAAAACAGAGGTGGCGAGACGCTACGACCTCTAAGATAGGATATAAATATATATATATAATAGTCGAAAGAATGTAGTATACTAGGAGCCTTGAAGAATGGGTAAAAACAGAATCTCAAAATCAAAAGCGCAACGCTCAGGAAAGAGATTACTTGAGTACGAAGAAAATTAGAGTTCACAAACATATATATAAAAAGTAAGAATAGAGGGTCAAGAATACAAAATAACAAGCTCTTGACTCAGCCTGCAAAGTTAAAGCTGGCCGGAGAATATTTACATACATATATATACTTAACCCATAACCCAAAATACATATATAATCAATCTTGGTTCTCCATAAACCTCTAAGAGATGCAAAATTATATAAGTATATATATGAGGAGAGTCTATACACATATAGCAAAAGACCCAAAAGTAAAACCCCAAAATGACTCCACTTCGCTGCAGAAGCTCCAGAAGACAACCGAGGTGCCTCTCGACCTACATCTGAAAAACACAAATATCGTATGGGATGAGAACCGGGGGTTCTCAGTATGGTAAAGGTGCCTGCATATATAAGATATAAGGTCCTAGAAATGCCAGAGGAAATCCTAGAGCGCCGACACTCAGATTATAAAACTTAAAGACTAAAGTAGAAGCCATAAGTCAATGTGGTTTTCTAAGGATTCCTAACTTAACCAAGTCTTAAGCCTAACAAAATCTCTAATTTCTCTGTCTTTCCTCTGCTCCTCCATCTCCGATGAAATTACAAAGACAAACAAGCAGACAAAGGCAAATATAGGTAGAATACAAATAATACATATAGCAAATAAATATAACAAATAGTATTATAATCACTTAGACAATTCCAATTAATGCACAAACAAACAATTCAAACAATATGCATATGATGCATGCCTGTCCTATGGCTGATGATATCATCTATCGGTTATATAGCTAATCCGACACGTCCTGGTAGCTAACCATAGACTGAAACACCCATTGCGGAGCAAGTGGATTTGAGCTACAACCCCTTGCTACTACCCGCTCAATCCAAAGCCAATGGAATAATCATTACTGCGGCTACTACCCAGGCGTCACAATCTCTGACCTGGAGCGAGTGGAATAACCACTATTGCCGCTACTATCCAGGCGTCACAATCTCTGACCTGGAGCAAGTGGGACGAACCACAATCCTTGCTACTATCCAAGTATCTCAAACATGGACCTGGAGCAAGCGGGACGAACCACAATCCTTGCTACTGCCCAGGTATCTCAAACATATATTCATTCAATCTCAATTCATATTATCAATTATAACTCATCAACAATCTGATTTCGACTTCATTTATCATATTTATTCATTCATTCATTATCAGTCATTGATTATCAATTTTGTCATCATTCATAACATCATCATCATTTTTGCACACTTCATTTTATCCAAAAATCTGTCCACAGAAGATTACAAGCCTAATTCTCTGTCTCTAGACTCAAAATGGAAATATCCTAGAAATCCGAACCCATTGAAAATAGTTAACTTGAATAAAATAAAAAGAAAGCCATTTTCTCTTGCAAAAATTAGTTTCAATTTTGAAAGCTCTGCACTAAGACAACAAGCTACCCTGTTCTTAGAAAATTCACCAAAAATTATATTTTCACTTGATCTATCTGAAATTTTTCAAAATTGGGAGATATAAGCTTGGAAAGTTGCTGGTTTGATTATACAGCAACAGAAAATCAACTTTAAAGTAACAAACTTCAAAACTTTATATCTCCTAATCCAACCGTTAAACTTTAACCAAATTTTGTAGGATTGATCTATACATCACAGAGATTAAAGAAAAATTAATTCCATCCAATTGTGATGCTTAGATCGTTCCCAAAAAGCGTCCGAACCTGCTGCCAGAAAATAGATTATGCAGAATTTTGCCAAACCTCAATTTCCAAAATATTTCAACCCCAACCCCTTTAAAACTTACCAAATCTTACCATAGTGGCTCAAAACCAAACTCAACTACACCACATCATTCCTCAATACACTAATTTACCATCTCCATCAAGTTTTCAATCCAACAACCCATGTTCAACACAACATCTTTAATATACATCATCATGATCATATCCAACAATTCAAGTTCAATATAACAATATACATACTTATCAATAGCTACATCCTCATACACTTCAAATATCATCTTTCCACCATCATCAACTATATTCATATCACAAAACCAATGAATTTATCATGCCTCAACAAATCAAACATACATTGTCAACTAAACTACCAATCAAATCCAACATTCTCAATCCAACTTATCTTAGGTCGTCTAGCCTAAGTTTTTACAAGACATTACATATTAAATACGAGAAACCAAAACTATACCTTGGCCAATTTCTCTCTAAGCCACAAAACCCTTCAAAATTCCTTCTCATCCAAGCTTCAAACTCCAAATTCTCAATCAAGCAAGTTCAACTTAGCATCACTTGCCCCACATCATCAATTGACTCCAACCAATATCCAAATTCAATCTAATATCACATATTATTACTATAATCAACGTAGAGTTCACTAAATTAGAAATTCACCAAAAATTAGGGGTTCCTTACCTCACCCACGGCTCAAATGAACAAATCCCAACAATTTTCGCAAGCTAATTCGGTCCTAAGACATCAAAATTACATAATCCTCAATACAAAAATTTCATAAATTCGAAACTGAAGAGGGGAGATTTGGGTAAGAAAAATTGGGTTTCTTACCAAATTGGTTAGTGAGCTTTGCAGAGAATTTCAAGACGAACGCGTGATCGCTGACGGCTCGTCAATCGGAGCTCCGGATTGAAAGTTATTGAAGATTGAAATCAAGAGTGGGTTAGGGTTCTTGTTTCCCCCCTTCCCCAAAGTTTTCAGCTTTCAGCGTGCTTCCCTTATGTTTAAGGGAGAAGTGACTGTGTTCTTCCCTTAAATGGGTATTGGGTTGGGCCTTGGGCCCGGTTCACCTGATTCGGCCCGTTCAACTCAATTGGACCAAATTCTTTAAAATTAGTGTCAAAATTCATGTTTTAATTAATTCTACCTCATTAAACTATAAAATTCTATTTTCCAATTTCTTTGATTAATAATTAATTTATTAACTAATTATTTACTAATTTTGAGGGTTTTACAGTGTCTGCTGAATAAGGCAGGAAGGCTTTGTTTGGTTAAGTCGGTAATGGCTTCTATTCTGATCTATAACATGCAGGTTACTTGCCTTCCAAAGTATGCATATGAAAAGATTGATTCACTGATGTGACAGTTCTTTTGGAGAGGCCATAATAATGGGAGAGGGTTGCCATTGGTTAAATGGGAAGTAGCCATTACTCCCAAAAAGGCAGGTGATTTAGGTGTTAGATATACATACTGTGCTAATCTGGCACTTCTTGGAAAGTTGGTTTGGGATTGCTTCAATAATAAAAACAAACTGTGAGTGCAGATTGTGATGCAAAAATACCTTCGAAATTCGAATTGTTTTAGTGGTAGTCTTGGATAGAATGCGTCGGCCACTTGGAAGAACATTCTTAAAACATATAAGGTTCTTAAAGATGGGTTTAGGTCAAATCTAGTAGATGTGCAGCAATTCGTGTGGTATAATGAATGGACCCTGTTTAAAAGACTTTGTGATCTTGTTCCCTGTGTTCACATATCTGAGTCGAAATTTATAGTATCTGATTTGTGGCGTGATGGATCTTGGGTGGTAGATACGCTTGCTACGACAATTCCTCTTACAGTTAAGCAATTCATTTGCGGCCCTCCCTACCCAAATTCAGCGGACCTGGATCCGGGGTGGAGTTGGTGGCCTGCAAGGACAAAAGGGTACAGTGCAAGAGAATGTTACAATTGGTTATTGAAGCATAAAGTGAATTGGAATGAAAATAGTAATTGGAGCTGGCTTTGGCATTTAAATTTTTTGGAGAAGATCAAATTCACTATGCTTGGGTTTCATAACGCTCTCCTGACGGAGTCTTTCCTGTTCAGGCGGCATCTAACTAGTTTGCATTTGTTCCAGAGATGCAATGCAGCTCAAGAGACAATTGAACATTACCTGCGAGACTGTGTTAAATCCAAGAGTCTTTGGCAAATGTTAGACCGCTTTATTGACTCGTTTGAAAGCACCTCCGTTGAGGCTCGGTTTAGAAAGGTCGTGCCTAGTAATGAAGTTCTTTTTGGGGCCGAAGTGTGGTGGTTGTAGAGACATAGATGTAATGATGTTCTCAATGTCGAGAATCTTTGGACGGATCACAAGGTGGTTGCCCTAATCAGAAGCACTGTCATGAACCTGAGACTTTATATGCACCGATGGTCTTCCTTCAGCACCTTCAAGAATCGTTGGCACTGGGAACCCCTGTAAGTAATAGCTTTAAGTTAATTATAATGCAAGTTTATTCTCTGATTTGAGTTTGGCTGGTTTTGGCTGTATTATTAGAGACTCTAATGGGGGTTGGATCTCGGACTGTTCTGGTAGTTCTCTTCCCTGGTCTATCACCAGATGTGACCTTTTTACAGTCTAGAGGGGGTTTGTCTTAGTTTGAGACTACGATTTGAGAGACATTGTGTGAAACGGATTATTTGGACGTTCTGCACCTTTTGCATGACTCTAGTTATGGATACACGTCTGAAGTTGTTGATTTAGTTCACAAAATTCAGGATCTTTTATCAACATCTTGGATAGCTACATATGGAACAAGAAGTAATACCAATCATGTGATTTAGTCAGAGCCTAGTGAGTTCTGATTTAATATAGGTGTTTGCTTTGGTCATTTCTTTTGTTTAGACACAAGAAAAAAAAAAGTAAAACAGATATATAACTTCACATATTTATGAAAATAGTTATCACATGCACGATCAATAGCACAATTCTTTGAGCCCTCTTTTCTTTGGTGTGGTATATGAAAACTTGAAACATTTTTCACTGATCCGTGTAAAATGGCGCCAGAGGAGTGAAGGGGTTCGGAAAAATTGTTTAGGAGAATAGTAGAAATAGCATGCACACTTGAACTAACATATCCTATTTCCTGTTATTGCAGTGTGGTGTAGTTACTAATTACTGCAATTGCTTCATAAACAAAGATAGCCACAAAAATTGTGAATGAATAATTTGTGCACTCTCAAAGTGAG
The DNA here is from genome assembly GCF_000816755.2 of Arachis ipaensis. Taxonomy (NCBI): domain Eukaryota; kingdom Viridiplantae; phylum Streptophyta; class Magnoliopsida; order Fabales; family Fabaceae; genus Arachis; species Arachis ipaensis. The sequence continues at coordinate 120,157,689 of NC_029791.2, read as the reverse complement.
TAGCAAGCAAACAATTCCTAAGTGTGATGTATAAAGTGTGGTATGTATATCTGCTTAATTTCATCTTCTGCATATGTCTAATTTACAGGAGCAAAATTATTCGACACTCTTCACAGCTTCGAATCAGAAATCGAATCCCGGCATAGCAAACCGGGAACTAAATGCCTCGACCTGATTTCTGAGATTGGAAATATCTTTGTTGATCTGAAGATTCTTGACGAAATCCTTGAACGGTTTGGCATGTTCCCGCTGTACAATGCTGCTGGTAATCTGAGCTGCCTTCAAAAGGAAGTCAGCTATGGTCTCAAAATCTTCCTCTACACACCCTCTTGATGTCATTGCAGGGGTACCTGAACACACATGAAATTAAGGGATCTAAAACAATAGAAAACAACATAACATGGATCATCTGTGCTTTCCTAGAATATGATGTTTTGATGGCGAAAGAGAATCATATGATAAGCATGGAGAAATAGTACAAACATATTGAGCCAAAAAGAATGAGATAACTGAAACTATACCAATATACTGTAATATTTTAAGATCTACAATACTCACCAATTCTCACTCCTCCAGGAGAAGTAGAACCATAAATGGCGCATTTGTTTAGAGTGATGTGACATGCCTCGCAGACCTTCTCATAATTTCTGTCTGCATTACATAATATAATTGTTTAGAGAGGATGATCATGCCAACATAAGAGAAGGGAAAATCTTAACAGAAATCAAGAGTAATACACCCAAAGAATGAAATAACCACAAAAGCAAATAGATTAGAACATTAATCAAAATAGTGAACTAATTTCACATATATATGCTAAAAATAGCAGATTGAGGAGTTACCATTCAAGCCAAGTGCAGTTAGATCCCAAAGCAACAGATGATTGTCGGTTCCATCAGTCACTAATCTGCATTTTCTTTTCAACAAAGCAGAAGCTAATGCCTGCGCATTTTTCTTCACCTGCTGCATATATGCTTTGTACTCTGGAGTTGCAACTTGTTTCAAAGCCACGGCAAGAGCAGCGATGTGGTTATTATGAGGACCTCCCTGTAACGATGGATACAAAGCAAAGTTTATCTTCTCCTCAAAATCATAATTAACATCATCTCCATGATAATGAACATGGCCTGGTTTCCTTGGTTTCGCTCCTCTCCTGTAAAAAACAATGCCTCCCCTTGGACCCCGAAGGCTTTTGTGGGTTGTTGAGGTAACAATATCACAGTAATCAAATGGACTAGCCACTTCCTGTAAAATAACAGCTCTTAATATACATAAAAGCACATTCAACAAACAAGCACTTTCTAAAATTGATGGAGTTCCGAAACTCCAACAAAGTTTAAAGTTGAAATACATATAGCATTTCTTCAATTAACAATATTTTATACAGAAAGCCATGACTAGACTAAAATTAGAAATAAAACCATAGACAATCGGCAGCAAACTTCCTAATCCACTATCAGTCTTTGATGAGAAAAACAAGTGCAGTGTAGTTATAATGTAGTTTTATCTTATTAGATATCAACCTTGATTTTCTTTTCAGATGTGCAATTACCTTTCTAAAATGCAACCTACACAAAGCCAAAATCCTTAAACAATAGGTCATATAAGTAGAACAGTAATAAAAAGGATCATAGAGAAGATCCATCACCTTAGCCGCCACAAGACCACTAACATGAGCCATGTCACACATCAACACTGCACCACATTTATCAGCAATCATCCTGAACTTCCCATAATCCCATTCTCGAGGGTAAGAACTCCCACCACAAATAAGTATCTTTGGCCTAAAGTCCATAGCTTTCTCCTCAAGCTTCTCATAATCAATGTACCCAGTTAAGTGATTAACCTTGTAAGGCATTGTCTCGAAGAAAATTGAAGCAGCAGAAACCTTCTTCCCACTCATAGTGTAATAGCCATGACTCAAGTGTCCCCCAGAAGCAGAATCCATTCCCATGATTCTGTCTCCAGGATGCAAAAGACCCGTGTAAACCGCGAAATTCGCAGAAGTGCAGGAATATGGCTGAACATTCACACCCCATTTGTTAGGATCAAGATCAAAAGCAACCAAAGCACGCTCGCAGCATAGAAACTCAAGCTGATCAATGTGCTGATTCCCAGTGTAGTACTTGTTACCGGGCATTCCCTCAGAATACTTATTAGTCAAATGGCTTCCCAATGCTTCCATCACTGCCTTGCACACAAAATTCTCCGAAGCGATCAATTCGATTCCTTTGAACTGTCTTTTCTTCTCCTTCTCCATGATCTCGAAGATTTCGGGGTCTGCGATTCCAAGTGGCTGGTTCCCCCATGACAGCACCGAAGCTTTGCGCCCCTCGACCGTTGAATTTGAATTTGAATTCGAATTCGAGTCCTCGGCGAAACGCTTTGAAGGGAAGTACGATTCAGAACCCTCTATATGCCTTCTCTTCACCGGAAAAGAACGCCCCATGAAGTTAATCGTTTGGTGCTGCTTCCTCTCCTGTTCCTTTTGTTCCTGTTCTTCTTCTTCGTCTATGATTCCCCCTTCTTCTTCTTCTTCCTCTTCCTCTTCTTCTTCTTCTTGATCAACATCATCATCATCATCATCATCTTCTTCTTCTTCTTCTTCTTCTTCTTCCTCGTGTTTGAGTTTATCAAGAGGCTTGTAGTCTTCGTCGACGAGTAATTGCTGCCACGGAACGGAAGGATTTGGAATGGGGAATGAGAAAGAGTTATCAGTGAGCGTAGCAGAGTGAGAAGAAACAGGGGATGAGATATGCGCGTTCAAGCCGAGAGATAAACCTGGTTGAGCATCCATGGCGATAGAAAGAGAAAAAAGTTTATATTTTGAACGGAATTAGGTTTGTGGGTAGCTTCTTCAGGAACAATCGGAACAACAGAGAAAACAGAGACAGCGAAAACAAAGCAACGATGGTGATGAAGAAGAAAAAAGTATTGTTGTTTGCATGGAAATGGTGGAAGTCATGGAAAGAAAGAGAGAAAGAATGCGAAGATTTTGAGGGGAAGAAAAAAGGTTGAAGAAGAAGAAGAAGAAAGGGGAATGAACCTGGATGAGAAAGAGGGGGAAGGAAGAGTGAGAGAGCTATGAAGATGGAAAATGGGGATACATTAAGAAGACGTAATTCAACTTAAACGGAAAATTGAAAACTCGTACGAAGTCCATAAATCAAAAAATAAAAGGAAGGAAAGGGAAATATGATGCGTGGAGTGGAAACTTGTGATTGTAGGGGTTTTTAAAGACTTTTAATGTGGATGTGATCATGTCTAGGTTCACAGCTTGTACTTGTAGGGGTCAACAATCCCCGGTTTTTTTTTTTTATTTGAGTAAAGTATTGTTTTTGTTTCCAACGTTTGGGGTAAGTTTCAAAGTTGTCCCTAACATTTCAATCGTCCTATTTAAGTCTCTAACGTTTTAAAACTGACTCAATGTTGTCCTGCCGTTAGGGATCCGTTAACAGAATTGACGGCAGGACAAAATTGAGACGATTTTGAAACGTTAGGGACTTAAATAGGACAAAAACATTGGGAGAAAAAAATGATACATAGAAATAAATTTTAATTTTATCCTTCAATAATATTAATTTTTTACTATACATAATATTCAATTATTTTTTAATCACATCTAAGTAAATTACACTTAATCATATTACTTTTATTTTAAATAAATAATTTTTTTAATAATTTTACTCTTAAAGATTTTTAGTTCTCATGAAATGTTTGTAAAATGACTAATATATAAACTTGCAGAAAAGAAAAAAATAATATATATACAATAAAATATAAATTATATCTTTTGTCTCTAATGTATCAAAATTCTTTAAAATTATAAAAAAATAAATTTATTTAAAATGAAAGTAATGCGATTAAGTGTAATTTATTTAGATGTAATTGAAAAATAATTGAATACTATGTACAGTAAAAAATTAATATTATTAAAAGATAAAATTAAATTAAAATTTATTTTTATGTATCGTTTTTATCCCTAACGTTTTCGTCCTATTTAAGTCCCTAACGTTTCAAAATCGTCTCAATTTTGTCCTGCCGTCAATTCTATTAACGGATCCCTAACGGCAGGACAACATTGAGTCAATTTTGAAACGTTAGGGACTTAAATAGGACGATTGAAACGTTAGAGACAACTTTAGAACTTACCCCAAACGTTAGGGACAAAAACGATACTTTACTCTTTTTATTTTTTTTAGACTCTACATCAAGATAAAAAAAAAATTTAGAGTGATTAATTTTTTTATTTAATTTTTTACTTGTTAGTTTTTTATTATTTTGGGTATTATGGTATTATGTAATTAAATACACATGACTAGATTTTGGGTTCACCAAAGATCGAACTCTTGATCTTTCGAATCTAAAGCTTTAATACCATGCATGATACCACTCATCCCAAAAGCTTCAGCTGATGGGAAAATGTAACATTAATGATTATATCTCTAATACTCTCTAAACTTCCATTGTGCACATTGTATAAATATTCCATTGACTCCTCATACTTTCCCTTTATAATAAAAATGTTTTTAACATTTTTTTTATTAAAATTGTTTTAAATATTTTATTTGTACCAAAAGAATCCTTGAAATTGGTAAAGATGAATATCTTTAGTTCAAGTTTATTTTATGTTTAAATATGTGATATCATAATGATCATTAGTGTCAAGTGTTACAAAATAATTGCCAAGAAGCAATAGTTCAAATGGTATAGTCTTCACATACTCAATTAAGAGGTTGCGGGTTCGAGTCTCCATATCTTCGGTAAAAAAAAAATTATTGGAAGACTATGTCATTTGAGCTATAACTCATTAAGCATCGTATGACATGTCACGCTGTAGAGAATTAATTCTTTAAATTATATTAGGCGACTCATTTTAATTTTTTAAATGAAAGGGTGTGAATCAAATGGCTGATTTTTTTAGATATGATTTGGGGGTGTGAGTTATGCTGGGATATGATGATTACGGGTGATTTACACTGTTATGACGGCGTTGCTTTTTTGGAATTTTGGGGGAAGAAATCGGAGGCACCGATTTGAGGAGGAAGAAATTGGTGCCACCGATTTGTGTGAGGGAGAAGGAGAGGCTAAGGGGTATTAAATCGGTGCCACCGATTTGTGCTAGGGAGAAGGAGAGGCTAAGGGGTATTAAAAGGAGAGGCTAAGGGGTATTAAATCGGTGCCACCGATTTGTGCTAGGGAGAAGGAGAGGCTAAGGGGTATTAAATCGGTGCCACGGATTTGTGGGTGCTGGAAGACGTTAGCTAAGAGTGCAGTAATCGGTCCCACCGATTTCCGTCCCACCCATCGGTGCCACCGATTTCTTCATCAACGCCGTCACAGCTCCGTCAAACACCCCAAAACCCCATAACTCTGCGAAACACCAGCACCTTCCCCATATCAAAATTAAAAAACTCGAATCAAATTAGTTTTTAAATTATTTTTTTATTTTTTATTTTATAATAATTTAATATGATATTTTAATAAAAACTATATGATTTATTAAAAATATGTTTTTGTTATTTTATTAAAAAAAACACATATTTTATAAAAAGAAAAAATTTATTTGAATCTTCTTTTTTATTAAAAATTAATAAATTTTAAAAATTAGTTACAAGTATAAAATATAA
>NC_029791.2:120114448-120151909 GCF_000816755.2 Arachis ipaensis | reverse complement strand
CATTTTTTAAATATCTTTTAATATATAAGTTATATCATTTTTTTTTATAGTCTTTTTGAAAGTTTTTATAAATAACTAATTTAATTCAAGTTTTTTAATTTCAGAAACTAAAATACATTATTTAGTGCAAATTTATCAATTTGATCCACATGTTGTGACATGTAATATTACTGTTTATGTCATTATACCTGTTATTAATTGCCACATCATAGTAATTGTCGACGTAGTCAAGCTACATTAGCATAATATTGGCTACATTGGCATAATATTGGCCAATCTCAAGGACATTTTCTGTGTAATTGAAAACTTTGGATATCATTTCACAAAACTAAACTAATATGAGAACCATTTTAAGACTTTAATCACTTTTTCCTTATCTTTCTCTTTTTGCATTTTACTATAAATTTAACTTAAGATTTATATATCACATGCTTCTGTTAAATTCCTTTCAAATGTCCAGAAGTGCAACAAAGTGTATGTGCCACTATCGCTTTTCACCTTCTAACTAAGCAAATGTCACAATGGTAATGATTATAGTCTTAATTTATTATCCTAATTATTTTTTTAATGTTTTTAAATGAGTAAGAATTTAAATATATATTGCTTTTTGAAATATCAAAAAATAAAAATTCAAAACTCTTATTTAAAAATTAAAAAGACAAGTTAAGACTCCTAATTATATTTCATGCAATAATATAGATAGAAAGATCATCACAATTGGAATCCTCGTTGCTGTCGTTTTCAACTTCTCTTTCGTTTTAGATTTCATCGTTGCCCTCCTTTTGTCATGTGGACAAATTTGCCTTTCCATTATTCTCTCCAAAGTGGATCACATTGAATTTTCAATGCATCCAATTCCCTTGACGTGCCTTAGGGAAAAGACCTTTCACAATCCAAACGAATTAAATGAAATTCAGCACCCTTCATCTCACCAAAGGATATAAATGTCCCTAAGTTCAATTAGAATTTAAATACCAAATAAATCATCTACCAGAAGACAACATTTTGTGGTTGTCCTAATATTTCCAAAGTAAATACAAGTAACATGCTGACACTATAAGAAGCTTCCCCTGTTGATTTAATTGGCAGTAGGCAACAATTCTCATGATCTTTTAATTGTTCAAAGTGTACAAAAAAGTTGAACCCAGAAGAAAATGTTGCAAGAAGAACTATTTCTAGCTCTAGGTAAAAAATTTAAAATAGATTGTGCAAGAGCACCATTTTTCCCCTACTCGAATGTATTCATTTTCCCATTATGAAACAAAAATTACAGAGCAGTAGGACACATGTTAAAAACTTGGGAAGTCCATACTACAAGGGTTTACACTCACTCACCTGGGGAAAATTTTCCCAAATAATGAAATTTAGATGCATTGAGTTGAACATTGACAAGATAACCAGTAATGAGCAGAACCTCTTTAAGAGGCTATCTTTCATCTACTCCAGCAGCTGCTGAAGGCTGCTCCAAGGATTTGTCAGAAGCTACCATAGATTTTTTATTTCCAGGCCCTGAGGAAACCTTGACAAGTGCTGGTCTTAGAACCCGGTCTCCAAGAAAGAAACCGCGCCGGGTTTCTTTAATTATAATCCCTTCCTTGAACTCTTGGGACTCCTCGCGTGCAACAGCTTCATGTAGCTACAACAAAAGAAATCCGAAAACAAATTAACCAGCAGCGTCAAGCAAGGATTTCATGGTGGAGGACCCCCTTTAAGTTAAGACAGGCAAAACTAGCAGCATTGTGGTGATGAGAATAAGAAAAGAAAAATTACATTTGACATAAAAAATGAAGCATGAAAAATATTCAAAACTGTAATTAGGATTTTGGTTTGCAGCCACAATTTAGAAACAACAGACAGAAAGCAAAATACTGAAGAGTCCTTATTATTTAAGGAATAAGACTTCATGCCACTAAAAGTGATTTCCGCTAAGATGCCCAAACAAGAAGAACCCCCATTCGCATCACTGGTAAAAGAAATCTCCACAAAAACTGATTTCATTCTTCCAAAACTCTTCAAAGTCTAGATATGCAGAAACTCCAAACACAGATCATCTCGGTCAACGTTTTCTAATTCCAATTTTTCATTTTTAAAAAATATTTCCAGCAAGATAAACTGTGATATGACACTTATGTGTACCACAATAAATCCACAATCATAAGTAGTAGACATTTCAAATATTAACTTGACCGATAACTCCTTAAAAAACTCCTAGAAAAAAAAACAACCAATGAACATATTATTCAATAACAGGAAATCAAAGGTGATATTCATAAAATTCATGTCCATCTCTTCCTTTTTGTGGTGTTTGGGAGAAATGAATGTCTAATATATCACATTGAAAATGAAATGGATCTTATGTTGGTAAGAAATTGTTCCAGATGCCAATCAGAAGGAAAAAAGAAGAAATTAGACCAGTGTTCAATTTTCAAAATTCACTTACCAATGGATTAAATGGTTTACCAACTGTTGGTACCACAGAAACATTTTGGCTCCTCATAACTTCTACAAATTGCTTGTAAATACCTTGATAGCTTGCATCGATCTTTTTCTCTTTCTCTGTTTCCGCTATATTTTGTTGTTTGGTTCTCTCAAAATTGTCCACCATCAACAGAAGTTTTTCAATGACTTCTTCTTGGGCATCATTCTGGATAACTAGTTTTTCTTTCTCATATTTTTTCCTAAAATTGTCAAAATCTGCTTGTAGCCGTAGACATTTCTCCTTAGAAGCAACTTTTTCTGCTGATAGAGTTGACAATTCTTTAATCAGTTCAGTTTTTTTAGTTTCAATCAACTTTATTCTCACTTCAATCCAAGATATAGCTTTTTCATCTCTATTGAGAATGGCTTCCTTGTATGCCTCAATGAGGGCTGCTAAACTCGGTAAAGATTGTATATCTCCATCATCTTCTGTCACTCTTCTATCATTCGGACTGTCCTCCGTTTCATTATTTATCTATGGGAGATACGACAGAGGGGTTTAGCTAGGGATATAAAACAGGAACAAAATGAAAAGCATAAACAAGTTGAGCTTAAAATAAAACAAATATAATGAGAATTTCATGACAAGTGGAATAACAGAGTTGAGAATGAAGGACAAGAACAAATGATCAAAAGGAAATGAAAATGTATAGTTTAGTTGATATCATCATAACACAGGCACAAGAATTTGAGGATCCAATACAGCATTACTAATTTACTACTATATTCTTCCATTGTAGCTACAAACTTATTGACAATCTAAGACAGAATCCCCTTTTCTGAACTCACTTAGCTATTCATCACAGCATCATCACCATGGTTCATTAATTTCTATCAGAATTAAAAAATCAATGAACAAATTCAGGCTCTTAAGAACTTGGTCCCTAGTGGAAAATTACAATTTACAGCCCAGTAAATCTAAAAGGAGCACACAAACAATAAACATACTAATAAAATATTATATTTTGTAGCTAATTGTTCATCTTCATCATGACAATCTGCAATTCAGAAATTTCTGCTATCAATCTAATTATTAACACATCATGCCAGAGAATCAAAAGAAAGATTATATCTATAATTAGGGCGGTTTTGGGGGGCACTGGAAGCTGTATCATATCAAGTGCAAAAACTATAAGATGAAAACAATTAAACAACAATTAAGGAGAAAGAAGCATACAGTTGGAAAGGAATCTGGCGAAGCGAGATAAGATTTGAAGAGGGGCCTTCGACTTCGATGAAGAAGGGAAGGATTGGTGGTTCTAGTTAAGTTGTTAGAGCGAGGAAGGTGGGGAGAGTAAGATAGGGTTTTAGATTTAGGAAAGGGATTTGAAGAGAAGGAAGAAGAACATGGACACGAAACTAATATAGATTGGTTACACAGAAAAGAAGCCATTTGTGCTCCAAAAGAAGAACAACTTCTCGTGTTTGTGTGGGTGAGAAATAGATTAGGGAAAATGTTCACGAAATGCAGGAAATGCTGACGTTGAAATTTTTTATGGTTTTCTTTTTCAGAAATATTTTTATGAATTTAATTTGAGTTGATTAATTAGTATAAATACTCTTTTTAACCAAATATAAATATATCACTCAATAAGAAAATATATGAATGAATTATTACATTAATTAATTAAACATACAAAGATTTTAAATTATCCAATAAGTGAATATTTGTACTTTTGTAAAAATAAAATAAAATCCTGTCGGCTGAGTGGAGATGTAAGAAATGGAAAACGAAGAGATTGAGTTTTCTAAAATCACTAATATGACTTTTTTTACTAATACAATTTCTTATATACAACATGTTGCTAGTTAACCTTTGGAACTAACTAATTAGAGAAGAGAGATTTTTTTTTTACTAGAAAAGGAAAGCTTTCATTCAACAGAGCGAAAATGTCCAACATGACCAGATTAATTACATGTCTAGGGACATCTTATTCCATTCACAGGTTGGTTGGATTGGTAAGCACCAATTGAACTAATTTGTGTGCTACTCTATTTCCACTTCTTTTCACATGACTAAAGAAAAAAAGTTCTAAAGTTTTTGCACAAATCTAAAACATCGACAATGAATTATCTAAAACAAAGTTAGAGATTCTTCTTATTTTAGAACTCTCACTACCTCCAAATTGTCATTCTCAACTATGGTCTCAGTGAAACAATACTCTTTAGCTAAATTCATTTTTCATTGAACTACATATGCTTCTATTTCCAGCAGCATCCACATTAATCTTCACAGTAAATTAGGTGGAGCTTCCCAATTTTGTTAGTGAGAACAAGGGTCGATCTGAGTACTACGAACTTCTTCCACTTCGAACTTTGCCTTTGCAGTTTCTTCCATGATTGACGGTGATTTCTCTTCAAACAAGAGTTAGTTCTTAGCTCTCCACAATTGGTGAATTAAGGTTAAAAAAAAAATTCTTTCGTTTAAAATTTTTTTAGAATATCAAAAAACCATTATTTCAGAACTAATTTATTTTTGTGCTCTGTCCTTAGATAATTTCTGTTGATAGACTCTTTTTTTTTTGTATGTTGTATCGGAATTATGACGATAAATAAGTAGAAATAATAATTTCACTAACGAATTGAGATTGCTTCTTTAGAAGCTAGAATTATGATTGATTAACTCTATCAAAAGCAAAATAACTGTACTGTGAATTATACACAATGACATGAGAAATACAACATATACAGAAAAGATATCCTTAGCAAAATCTTTTACATTTGAGTATTTTGTAGAGGTACCAGAATCAATCAAGAAGAAGAGGAAAGGGAGAGGGAAGATTGAGAGTGTAGAAACAGAGAAAGCAGAGAGAAGGAGAGAAAAACTGAATCTATATTGATTTTAGTTTTGTGTACTGTGAATCATCTAGCTCAGCGTTTTGCCTTGAGACTTAACTATATATACAAAGGGTAAATCCAGCTGTCATAACTAACTTTTAACACGTGCTGCAATTACAAAAGCTAACTCTAACAGTAATGCCTAACTAACTGTGTTTACTAACAGCACTAGCTAACTTCACTAGGCTAACTCAACTCTCTCATCACCCCTGCTGATTGGCCTTTCTGTTGTTGCTTCAGACTTGTTAACTGAACAACTCCATCATAACCCTTACTGATTGGTCTCTCTGCTGTTGCTTCATTATTCCTTTTTGAGTTTTCAGGATGCTCCTTGACTGCTTCCTCCCTTGACTCTTCTTGATTGAGTCCAGCAACATTGAGCTTCTTCAAGTCTTCCACCATTAGCTTAGACCTGAATTCTAGAAACGCAGCACTTGGCAAGGGCTTTGTCAACACATCAGCTAGTTGTACTGTACCAGGGACATGACTAACTTGAACCACCTGTTTAGACACATAGTCTCGAACAAAGTGCAAATCAGTTTCAAAGTGCTTAGACTTTGAGTGCAGAATTGGGTTGGCAGCAAGCAATACAGCACTTAGATTATCACAGAACATTGAAGGGGGTGTTGAGAGTTTGGCACGAAGCTCAATCATGAGACCCTTAATCCAGATTAATTCAGCCACAAGATCAGCCATAGCTCTATATTCAGCTTCAGTGCTGGACCTGGCAACAACACCTTGCTTCTTTGAGCTCCTGGAAATTAGATTTTCTCCAAGAAAAACACAGAAGCCTCCAGTAGATTTTCTGTCATCTGGATCTCCTCCCCAATCAGAGTCACTGTAGGCTCTAATGTTGTGAATGGTAGTTTTATGCAAGTGTAACCCAAAACTTGTTGTACCACTTACATATCTAAGCATCCTTTTTACTAGCTTCCAATGCTCATCTAAAGGTGCTTGCATGAACTGAGACATCTTGCCAACACTATAGGCTAATTCTGGTCGAGTGATGGTTAGGTACTGCAGGCTACCCACCACTGACCTGTATAGCTTTGGGTTTTTGAATATTGAACCACCAAATGCAGAGAACTTTACTGAAGAAGGCAAAGGAGTCTAACATGGTTTGTAATTTTTCATATCCGCCTTCTTGAGTAGGTCTCTGACATACTTCTCTTGTGAGAGTATTAGACCACCCCCAGCAGTTTTAGTAACTTGAATACCAAGAAAATAATGCAGTTCACCCATGTCTTTTAGTGCAAACCGATTGTTCAACTGCTAAATTACTTGAGAAACTGCTTCATCAGAGTCCCCTGTGATGAGTATATCATCTACATATACCAATACAATTACCACTGAGTTATGCCTAAAACTGATGAAGACAGAGACATCAGATTTTGTGGCATTAAACCCTAAGTGTTGCAAGGCTGTGGACAGCTTGTGATACCAGGCCCTTGGTGCCTGCTTTAAGCCATAGAGAGCCTTTGTGAGCTTGCATACTAAGCTGCCATCACCAACTTCATATCCCTTTGGCTGTTTCATGTAGACATCCTCGGCCAAGTCACCATGCAGAAAGGCATTATTTACATCAAGTTGCCTAATTTTTCAGCTTTTGGATAGAGCTAGTGTGAGCACAATTCTGATTGAGGTAGGCTTTACCACAGGGCTGTAGGTCTCAGTGAAGTCAAAGCCAGGCCTTTGAGAAAAGTCCTGAGCTACCAATCGAGCTTTGTATTTTTGCAGGGAGCCATCTGCATTGTACTTGGCTCGAAACACCCATTTACTCCCAACAGCTTCTCTGCTTTCAGGTAAAGTGACTAACTTCCATGTGTGGTTTTTCATTAGAGCATCATACTCTGCATCCATAGCAGCCTTCCAGGCTGGGTGAGACAAGACATCTCTTACTGTCCTAGGTTCAATAGCATCTAGGAGAGCTTTAGGTTTGAACACCCCATTCTTACTCCTTGTGATCATTGGGTGAGTGTTTAGAGGTAGGGTTTGAAGATCTGGTTGATTGTCAGATACAATTTCTAGGTCAGAAATAGGGACTGGGATTGGTGTGTCAGAGGGAGCTGAGGGTGCAGGGAAGGTGGAAGCAGAATGACTAGAGGTATTAAAGATAGAGGGTGTTGCTGAGGCTGCTTGTGTAGGTGAAGAGTGTGAGGATAATTGAGGCTGTATAGCTGCTGATGTTTGTGACTGATTGAGTTGGTTTGAGGTATTTGACAAGGAAGGTTGTGGGAGCTGCATTGGACATCCTTTGATAAGTGGAATGGTTGGAAACAAATGAATATGGGATGGAGCTTTTTCTGGGTTAGGGGAGGATATGAAGGTTCCAGTTTTGAAGGGAAATTGAGACTCATCAAAGACTACATTGCTGGAAACAATTATTTTGCCTTGTGGAGTAAGGCATCTGTAGCCCTTGTGAACTGCACTGTAGCCTAAAAACACACAGGCTGCTGATCTAAACTCAAGTTTGTGTCTGTTGTAGGGTCGCAAATGCGGAAAGCATAAATAGCCAAAGGTTTTCAACCTGGAGTAGTCACACTTCTTTCCAAATAGTTTCTCAAAAGGTGACTGATCTTTCAAGACTGGAGTAGGCAACCTGTTTATTAGGTGTATTGCCAGGACAAACGCCTCCCCCCAATACTGCATTGGCATGCCAGCTCCAGCTAGGATAGCTAAGGCTTTCTCCACAACATGCCTATGTTTCCTCTCTGCACTGCCATTCTGCTGATGTTCGTGTGGACAGGAGAACCTGTGCATGATCCCTTGCACCTGTAAATCTTTAGCTAGGCTCACATATTCAGCCGCATTGTCAGATTGAAATATTTTGATTTTAGAGTTTAATTGCAGCTCAACCATTTGTTGGAAATACTTGAAAACAGATTTGAGTTGAGAGCGAGTTTTAATAAGATATAGCCAAGTAAATTTGCTGTAAGCATCAACAAAATTGACAAAGTAAAAATTTCCATTCAAGTCAGGAATGGGTGCAGGACCCCAAATATCTGAATAAACTAGCTGTAAAGGAGCAGTATAGACAGTAGTTGAAGGAGGATAAAGAAGACCATGAAATTTGCCAATGCAACAAGAATCACACAGGTTTTTATTATTTGAATGAGCAACAATATTACATGGTTTCAAAACAGAAGAGATGACATTATTAGAGGCATGACCCAATCGATTATGCCATAGAAGAAAGGGATTAGGTGTGGACACACTGAGATAAAGGCAACTGTCTTATTTGATGGGGTGAAGTTCAGGAATTTGTACATCCCTCTTTCAACTTTTCCATGTATGACAACCTCTCTAGTTCCCTGAGATTTTACACAACAGCCATTAGAGTGGAATTCAAAGTAAACATTGTTATCGCAGCAGAATCGATATACACTGAGTAAGTTTTTGGTGATGTCAAGGACATGAAGTAACTTGTGTAGCAAAAACTCTTTATTACTCAAATCAGTTTTAAAATAAGATTTTTCAACAAGGTTAATGTGCAAACCTGATCCGTTTCCTACAACCACTTGGTCTGTCCCTTCATAATTCTTCTTTTGCATCAGGTTTTGTTGATCAGCAGTCATGTGGTGCGTTGCACCTGAGTCTGGATACCAATTCTGGTCTTGCAATGTTGCTGGTGTGTTCAGTACGTTGCTCAGATTTGCTTGTGGTTCTTGGAGTGGCTAGGAGCTTATCCTGTCACCTTGACCTCTCGAACTGTCATTTCTCTCATACCTATACCAACACGTCTTTGCTGTATGTCCAAGTTTATCACAAACTTGGCAAACTGGTCTTTCTCTCACAAATCTTGATTCTTCAGCATTAGTGAACCTGGGATCATAGCCATTCTCAAATCTTGAACCGTTGCCAAACCTCACATCATCATGGAATTGAGCATCAAATTTGTAATTGTGGTCACTCCTATCAGACCTGTAGTTGTGATTGTTGGACCTGAATTGTCCTTGTCTGTTATAATAGCCCCTGTCATATCTGAAATTATTGTTGCTTCCATGAGTTCCTTTGGCTGATCTGCCCCCTCTGCCTCTATAGTCATTTCTGAATCCTCCTCTTGTGTTGTAGACTTGGGAATATCCTCCACCTTCGGCCACATTTGCTTGTATGAATGAGTCTGACTTTCTGAACCTTTCCAGCATACTTTTATGAGTCAATAAGAGTGCCTCTAGTTCTCCAACTGTGATACTTACTGGTCTTGCTACCACTGAGGTGATAACTGTGCTGTATTCCTCAGTTAAACCATTCAAGATGGCATTGACATGATCACTTTCCCGCATAGGTTCTCCTACTGAGGCCAAGGCGTCAATTGTTCCTTTAATCGCTAACACATACTCATTAACAGAACTGCCTATTAACAGAACTGCCTATTTTAATTGTACTCAATTTATTTTTCAGCTGCATTATCTTAGCTCTAATTTGATAGGAGAAGTGGTCTTCTAACCTTTTTCAGATTTTGTACGAGTAGATGCATCCCACCATGCGAGTTGTAAACGATTTTGTCATTGAAGCAAGAAGCCAGGACTTCAATAGAGCATCTTGCCTCTTCCAAGCTGCAAATTCTTGAGTTACTCTTCCAGATCCATCGAATCTTGTCGGTATTCTTTCACCTGTGATGTGGTGAAGCAGATCGTTGCCTTCAATTGTAGACTCAGCTTGATCTTTTCATTGTAGGAAGTTATCATCATCAAGTTTCATGAAAATTGGTGAGGAGGTGAAATTTGGAGCTGCATGCGACAAATTTGTTGAATGCTCGGTTACTAGGTTTTCTTCTGCCATTGCGATAACAGATCTGAGCTCTGATACCATGTAGAGGTACTAGACTCAATCAAGAAGAAGAAGAAAGGGAGAGGGAAGATTGAGAGTGCAGAAACAGAGAAAGAAGAAAGAAGGAGAGAAAAACTGAATCTATATTGATTTTAGTTTTGTGTACTGTGAATCATCTAGCTCAGCATTTTGGCTTGAGACTTAACTATATATACAAAGGGTAAATCCAACTGTCAAAACTAACTTCTAACACGTGCTGCAATTACAAAAACTAACTCTAACAGTAATGCCTAACTAACTGTGTTTACTAACAGCACTAGCTAACTTCACTAGGCTAACTCAACTCTCTCATATTTGACCTATTCACATAACCCCTAACCTAACATGGCACAGTTAGTTCCTTTATTCCAAGTTCGACCACAACAGAAAGAAAAGGTCAACGGGTAACAACATCCAGTCTTTGTCAGTAACCTGCATAAAAGGCAGTAAAAAGATTAAATAGTAACTCACCAAACATGAAGAACAATCATTGAAACATCCATGGAATAACCTTATATATAAGCTAAGAAAACAAACAACAATTATGGTTGCAATACTGATTACTAGTCCAATTATGAGGAAGAAAACGGGAATTTTCTCCATCAAGCATAAGAATTATTATGAAGGTAACCACAATTTTTGAGTTTGCTTCAGAGTTTCACATTGAAATTTCAACAAAATATGGATAAAATAATTCTCTAACAAGCCCTAACCACCCCAATGTTATGATTATTAAAATTTAATTTAAATATAACTTATTTTATTAGTTTAAACTATTTATTAAAAATTATTTTGATAAACAAAAATTAAGTTAATCTTTTATTATTATTATTATTATTATTATTATTATTATTATTTACTTCTTTCTTTTGGCCGAAGCCATTAAGAAAACATGAATAAAGAAAAGCCAAATGTGGCTCATTTACAAGTGTGTATATATATATGTGGCTTGCATGCTATTATACTTATATATACTCATGACACCTAATAATATTTTCACACTACAAACTATCATTCATTAGCATCATTTTCTTTTATCACTTTTATTCATTATAGCCGAACTCTTTAGAAAGAAAAAGAGAAATAAAGGTCATGGCTTATATGTATACATATATCTATGCAATCATGACACATGTTACATTCATTTAATAACCAATGACACCTAATAAACCGTACTACCACAAATCCTTTTTAATCACCATCATCACTGAAGGTTGTGGTAGGCTTAGAGAAGGGGAGTTGAATCTATGCCTTCCTTTTAAGTTGCTGTTGTTACCCTTTTAAAACAGATTTGCAATTCTGATTCTGTTTTAACTTAGCAGCGGAAATTTATGAGACAATTTATTTTTGTCTCATGAATATCAGAAAACAGAACACAGCAGAGAAGAGAAAAGATAACACCAACATGTATCCTGGTTCGGTTGCCTTGTGCTATGCAACCTACATCCAGTCTCCTCCACAACTATGGAAGAATTTCAATATAGTTAACAGTATTACATACACCAATAACACAGGATTGACCCAATCCTTTCACACTCAAGTTCTAACCTAACTTGACATTGGCTATGCTAATACCTAACTATACCTCTTAGTGCTAACCCAACTAAGAAAGGGATACCTTACAGGTACAAGATACAAGACATTTAACCAACCTAAAGAAATCAGAAAATAACTCTAGACTTTTCTCTCAAGTGTTTCACTCAGCCTTTTTCCACTCATGGCTTTTACTTGAGCTTTCTCACAATGCCTTTTCTCACTAGAAATTACAGAATGATAAACATTGAAAAGTACATTACAATCAGTAAAACATGAAGGAGATTGACTTCATCAACAGCCTCTGTGCTATGCGAAAAACCAGATTAGCAAGCCTCTGATTCAGTTCTTCATACTGGCGGAATGCACATTTGATTAGGTTACACTGTCCAGTTAGTTGAACTTCTTCAAAGAGCTCTTCTCAGAACAAAACCTCTATTCACTAGTTTTCTCTCCTTGCCTTCTGAATGAACAGCAAGCTTCTTTTATCTCCTTGCATGTGGCTGATTTCTTCTTCCAAGGTCAACACCTTGAGCCTTGAGCTTCAACAACCCACCAGCTCACTTTTTCTTCTCAAACATCAAATTAGGATCTTTGCTTCTGACTTCTCCAACTTGACCGAAAGCCATGTAGGAGTAACCGAGATTGTCTTCCAATGGTCAACCAAATCTGAACCATAGAGATGCAACTTGGTCTCCAAGAATCTCTTTAACCTAAGCTTGATTTGGATTAGATTTTCTGTGCTTCAAGCTTAGATTTTCTCTTTCTTGCTTCTTTGGTTACTGGCTTATGAAGTAAGCTTTTCTTCTCTTTCTTACTTTTTGTGAAGTTGATTTGACTTGGTCAGACAGTAGAAGAACGTTGCACTTCAAGAGGGAGAAGACTTCAATCTTACAAAAGAAGCCTTGTGAGATGGATACGGGTTTAGATTGAATTTCCATAAAGCAACCCGGTTGGGCCATCAGATCCTTTGGCTTTGTTTCTTTTGGGCTGAGCTTGATTATTTTCCCATCAGCCTTGTTATATTTTTATTATACCATTTGGGCTGCTTAAAAATGAATTTGGCCTGCAACACAAAATAAATAATTAGCAACATATACTTATTAATTTGAACAACTCTAATTATTTATTTTGCCAAAAATAATATTTGTCATCACTAATTAATTTAGTTAATTTCTTAACTCAACAATCTCCCCCTTGATGACAAACATGATTTAAGCAAATAATCAAAAAGGAAGTAAATGAGTTTGAGTAAGGTTTAGAAACTCCCTTTGATTTTTGTCATTTGCTTTTATGTTGCTCCCCCTTTCCTTTTCAAAAATTGCTCCCCCTGGATTTATGCTTTCCTCTTTGTTCCTGTTTCACATTGTTCTTAAAGAGAGCATAATGAAGAGCTATGCACAATTTATCTTGTACAGGGAATATCAAGTGAGCAACATCACATAATCAGCCCAATATCAAGCTAATATTATCAGCATCAGTATTCAGCATGTAGAATTAAATTTTAGTGCAGCAATTTGACAAAAATTTCAAAAGAAAAACTGATGGCTGCATCAATGCCAAAAAATGCTTATCCCCAAAATATGCTTATCCTACTATTACTCCCCCTTTTGTCATCAAGGGTGGACGACTGGCAAGATCAACAAAAACATCACTATAAACCCTGCAAGAAAGGTTAGTGCCCAGTCCAAAATACTAACTAAACTACCGAAGGTGCAGTAATATCTAGAGTTATTACAGTTATCCAAAAAGAAACAGTTCAAAAGTACTAAAAGAGCAAAATTCATGAGACAAAAAGAGAGCAGCAATAATAGTTTTTATGAGACAAATCCTAGGCATCAGAACCATTCCCTTCCGAAGCAGCTTCCTCTTCAACATCCGTGGCAATGTCTTCATCATTTTGAAGGTTGTTAATGAAAGTCATCAGTACATCCACCCTATCTCTTGATTTCTTCAGAAAGTTCTCATGCTTGCTAGCCAGCTTCCTTTTCTCTTTGCTCAATTCAATCAAGTGATTCGATTGGGAGACAAACTCTTGAGCAACATCCCTGACCACATTCAACAGAGTGAATTTCTTCCCAGTGGAGATGGAAGTACCCTCAGTGGAAGGAGCAGTAGAATCATCTAGAATGAACTCTTCATCATCATCATCTAGAACCACTCTCTCAGATCGAGTTGGTCCTTTTTGCTGTTTCACTGAACCACCCCCTTTTAGGTATGAATGTCTGTTTTCATAATTCTCATTTGATAGGTCAACACCAAAATTCTCAAATATGCAAGTTAAAAACATGCCATAAGGTAGTGCTTTATCTTTTATACTTATAACAGAATCAAACATGTATCTAGCCATCAAGTAGGCAAAAGAGATTTCTATTTTAGTGATTAGGGCATACAAAACAAGTGTGTCAGTGTAAGAGACCCTTTGATATGAACCACTTTGAGGAATCAAGATATGATTAATAATTCGGTGCAACTGAGCACGTTCATATCCCAGGGCTTTGTGAGTGGGTGTGATGCCATCAATTAGGGAAACATGTTCACAAATATGAGCCAAAGCATCATGGTAAGAAATACCAACACCTTCATCCCATTTCACAGAGGTATAAGCACACGGCCCAACATCAGTGTACTTCAAGGAGTCACTGATAGTTTCATTATTCAAGATAATGTCTCTGCCCTTAACATACGAATGCACACTTCCTTCATGGTAAGTCATGTTTGCATAAAATTCTTTGACCAACTGAGGATATACAGGTTTTTTTTTATTTTGAAAAGGTGATTCCAGTCTAAGAATTCCAAATTTTCAACAAAAGGAAAACCTTTCTTTTTCAAATCAGGTAAATCAGCCAGAAAATATGGACATAGAGTACGATACTGAACGACTCCCTCATAAAAATCATGGTTCATGGCAGATTTGAAACGATGGGGGTTAAAGTCTGAGTGAGATGTCATGTAGTGTGATTTGTGAGCAAAAGGATCAATGTCTGGTTCTCTAACAGATGTGAGAGGGCGATGAGGGTTACCTCTTTGTGATCGAACAGGGACAGACCTTGACTTAGGTTTTGCTGTCTCAGGAATAGGTTCTGCAACAACAGGACGCTTCCCTTTGGATGACCCAGGTTTCGAAGAGCTCGGTTTGGAGGGCGTCGTCTTAGGTGGTGGCGTCGGCTTGGCAGGAGCAGGGTACCTTGGTGTAGTCTTGGTTCGCGCCATGGGTGCAGTACGAGGAGGAGAGGTAGGAGGAGATGGTGAAGGTGTGAAGGTGCGGTCTTGGGAGTGAGTGGAGGGTTTGGATGGAAGTTTATGCACTTTTTCTCGAGGAGGCTTGTGTGCTATGGTTTTCTTCCTCATTTGGTGGTTTTTGATTTAAGAAGAAAGAGAGTAATGTGGGTAGTGGTGAAAACCGAAGGGATAAAGAAGGAGTAATGGAGGGAAGAGAGGGAGTGTTGGTAACCGTACCCAAAAGCAAATTTCCAAAACCATGCAACTGCATCACCATTTGAAAAGACTTGAAAAGACATGACCTCATTCAAGAAAGATTTTATTTGATTTTAAAAAATTTAAAAAAATTAATTTTAAAATTTTGAAAAACAACAAAATTAACCTGAAACACTTTTTGGGCCACAAAGCATTTAGTGAAAGCCTTTTATGAAACACACAATTCATCAAAAACTAACAAACAAGATTGTAACATTCATATTTGGGCCTTGAGGTGATATGAAATTAATGAAACACATTTGGACCACTCTTGATCTGAATATTGAGGTTGGCCCAGATTGAGATTTATTTGAAACAAGCCCAGAACATGTTGACGTGATGGAAACGTTCATCAGCTGCCCAGAATTGTCTCATGCCTGTTTATGAGACAAAAGGCTCCAGCAAATACATCAGCATTTTTCAAACAAGGAATCATAACTCAAAATTCCTAGACAAGTCCTAAGCATGCAGAATCTATCCTCAGCTAATGGTTTTGTAAAAATATCTGCTAATTGCTCCTCTTATTTAACAAATTGAATACTAATATCCCCTTTTTGGACATGTTCTCTTATTGAGTGAAATTTCATTTCAATGTGTTTAGTCCTAGAGTGCAAAACTGAATTTTTAGAAATATTAATGGCACTCATATTATCACACAGCAGGGGAATATTTTCAGCATTTAATTTGTAATCAGCAAGCTGCGTTTTTAACCATAAAAGCTGAGAACAACAAGAAGAAGCAGCTATATACTCAGCCTCTGCAGTGGAAAGGACCACTGTTGGTTGCTTCTTACTTGACCATACATTTAAGGACTTCCCAAGGAAGCAACATAAACCCGAGGTGCTCCTCCTATCAACTCTATCACCAGCAAAATCTGCATCACAATAACCAAAATTGGATGTGCCATGAACATATCTAATGATCCTTTTAACTGCAGAAAGATGTGAATCTTTTGGTTTGGATTGGAACCTAGAACACAATCCAACACTTTGCACAATATCGGGTCTAGAGGAAGTTAAGTACATAAGAAAGCCAATCATTCCTCTATACCTAGTCTCATCAACATCTTTCTCGGTTTCTTCCTTATCTAATTTAGAATTAGGATGCATGGGAGTTCCCATGGTTTTGGCATTTTCCATACCAAATTTCTTAACTAATTCCTTGGCATACTTCTCTTGATGAATGAAAATACCTT
Source organism: Arachis ipaensis (assembly GCF_000816755.2). Taxonomy (NCBI): domain Eukaryota; kingdom Viridiplantae; phylum Streptophyta; class Magnoliopsida; order Fabales; family Fabaceae; genus Arachis; species Arachis ipaensis. The sequence goes on along the minus strand of NC_029791.2, from coordinate 120,135,579 downwards.
TTTCAGTTTGTTTAATTTGTAGCCCAAGGAAGAAATTAAGTTCACCCATCATACTCATGTCAAATTCACTTGTCATGAGTTTTCCAAATTCAGAACAAAGGGATTCATTTGCTGATCCAAAAATAATGTCATCAACATATATTTGGACTAGAATAAAAGAATCATTAGAGTTCTTGATGAATAGAGTTGTGTCAGTGGTGCCTCTTTGAAAACCATTTTTCAAAAGAAAAGAGCTAAGTCTCTCATACCAAGCTCTAGGAGCTTGTCTTAAACCATAGAGAGCTTTAAATAGTTTGAAAACATGATCAAAATGCTCTTTATTTTCAAAACCAGGAGGCTGTTCCACATACACTTCTCTATCTATCACTCCATTCAAAAATGCACATTTCACATCCATTTGGTATAATTTAAAACCACAAAATGCAGCATAAGCTAAGAGAAGTCTTATGGCCTCCATTCGGGCAACAGGGGCAAAGGATTCATCAAAGTCTATTCCTTCTTCTTGGTCATATCCTTGAGCCACTAGCCTTGCCTTGTTTTNTGCAATTAACACAATGATTTTCTCGTGTGTGTTGCTGAAACTGATGTGAGTTATATTGCTTGAAATGATTAAAGTTTTGAATTTTTCTGGTTTTTGGAGGAGATGCATTTCTCTTAACAAACTAATTTTTATTAAAGTTATTCCTCTTTGCAAAAGCATTTTCACCGGAATTTTTTTGAACATTTTTACCTTTCGAATATGAGGTTTTGTTGTAAAATGGTGGTTTCTTGAAAACAGCCTCATTTTTCGAAACATAACCCAAACCTGGCCGGTTTGAACTCGGTTCAGTTTTTGGTGAAGGGTCAGTTTCACTTGTGTATACTTCATCAAATTTTTTTTCAAGTGTTGGAGCATTTTCAATACCAGATTTTTTTGGTATGGTTTTGGTATTTGATGAAGAAGCCACAAACTTTATAGAGGAAATATTAGAAAATGCATCTTCCTTGGCTATGTAGCCTAAACCAGATTTTTCAAACAATGGTCTTTGACTTGCAAGTAATTTGTCCAAGTTACTAGAACCTTGAGCAAATTTTGCTAAGTCACCATTCATCCTTTTAATCATATCATTTAATCTTTTATTTTCAGCAATTAACTCATGTGAAGGATCCACAATGTGCTTTCCTTTTAATTTTTCAAGTTCAGATTTTAGAAATCTGTTTTCTTCAATGATGTCCAAAGCACATTCAGTTTCCTTCACTTTTTCTTTTAAAAATTCATTTTCATCTCTTAATACATCTCTTTTAGATCTGCATTTATTGTATTTATCAAGTAGTTTTGATGTGTTTAAAGTGAGATCATCAATAATAACATGCAAATCCTCAATGGTCAAATCATAATAGTTTACCTCATCAAGATTGTTGTTTCCAGCCATGAAGCAGTCTTTGTCATCTCCTTCAGATTCTTCTTCTTCATTTGAGTCATTCTCAAGATCCTCCCAAGCTGCCATGAGTACTCTCTTCCTTTCCCCCTTGCCTTTGTCCTCCTTTTTGAGCTTTGGACAGTTTGACTTGAAGTGTCCAGCCTCCTTGCAATGGTTGACTTGTTTAGTGCCTTCGTGTGTAACCTGGAGTTTTTCCCAGATTTCTTTGGCTGTCTTTCATCTAGACACCTTCCGGTACTCTTCAAAGCTGATAGCACAGTGAAGAAGGTTGATTGCTTTAGCGTTCAGCTCTATCTTCTTCTTGCCATCTTCATTCCATTCAGCTTCTTCTTTCGGAGTCACCACTCCATCAGCACTTGTTTTTGTTGGGATCTTGGGACCACTCACAATGATCTTCCATAAGTTGTAGTCAATGGATTGGATGAAGATCCTTATCCTTTCTTTCCAGTAGGAATAGTTCTTTCCATTAAAGAAAGGTGGCCGGTTGTTTGACTGGCCTTCAGTGAGGGTGTAGGCAATTGTGGTTGTGCCCAAATTGTTCACCATTGGATCTTTGCTCCAAGCGGTTAAGCTTGATTCTTGAGACCTTAGCTCCTGATACCAATTGAAGGTTGTGGTAGGCTTAGAGAAGGGGGGGTTGAATCTATGCCTTCCTTTTAAGTTGTTGTTGTTACCCTTTTAAAACAGATTTGCAATTCTAATTCTGTTTTAACTTAGCAGCGGAAATTTATGAGACAATTTATTTTTGTCTCATGAATATCAGAAAATAGAACACAGCAGAGAAGAGAAAAGCTAACACCAGCATGTATCCTGGTTCGGTTGCCTTGTGCTATGCAACCTACATCCAGTCTCCTCCACAACTATGGAAGAATTTCACTATAGTTAACAGTATTACATACACCAATAACACAGGATTGACCCAATCCTTTCACACTCAAGTTCTAACCTAACTTGACATTGGCTATGCTAATACCTAACTATACCTCTTAGTGCTAACCCAACTAAGAAAGGGATACCTTACAGGTACAAGATACAAGACACTTAACCAACCTAAAGAAATCAGAAAATAACTCTAGGCTTTTCTCTCAAGTGTTTCACTCAGCCTTTTTCCACTCATGGCTTTTACTTGAGCTTTCTCACAATGCCTTTTCTCACTAGAAATTACAGAATGATAAACATTGAAAAGTACATTACAATCAGTAAAACATGAAGGAGATTGACTTCATCAACAGCCTCTGTGTTATGCGAAAAACCATATTAGCAAGCCTCTGATTCAGTTCTTCATACTGGCGGAATGCACCTTTGATTAGGTTACACTGTCCAGTTAGTTGAACTTCTTCAAAGAGCTCTTCTCAGAACAAAACCTCTATTCACTGGTTTTCTCTCCTTGCCTTCTGAATGAACAGCAAGCTTCTTTTATCTCCTTGCATGTGGCTGAGTTCTTCTTCCAAGGTCAACACCTTGAGCCTTGAGCTTCACCAACCCACCAGCTCACTTTTTCTTCTCAAACATCAAATTAGGATCTTTGCTTCTGACTTCTCCAACTTGACCGAAACCATGTAGGAGTAACCGAGATTGTCTTCCAATGGTCAACCAAATCTGAACCATAGAGATGCAACTTGGTCCCCAAGAATCTCTTTAACCTAAGCTTGATTTGGATTAGATTTTCTGTGCTTCAAGCTTAGATTTTCTCTTTCTTGCTTCTTTGGTTACTGGCTTATGAAGTAAGCTTTTCTTCTCTTTCTTACTTTTTGTGAAGTTGATTTGACTTGGTCAGACAGTAGAAGAACGTTGCACTTCAAGAGGGAGAAGACTTCAATCTTACAAAAGAAGCCTTGTGAGATAGAACGGGTTTGGATTGAATTTCCATAAAGCAACCCGGTTGGCCCATCAGATCCTTTGGCTTTGTTTCTTTTGGGCTGAGCTTGATTATTTTCCCATCAGCCTTGTTATATTTTTATTATACCATTTGGGCTGCTTAAAAATGAATTTGGCTTGCAACACAAAATAAATAATTAGCAACATATACTTATTAATTTGAACAACTCTAATTATTTATTTTGCCAAAAATAATATTTGTCATCACTAATTAATTTAGTTAATTTCTTAACTTAACAATCACTAATCATACTTTCTTTTCCTTCATGCATCACCGAACCAACCTTGAAAGAAAAAGAGAGAGTAAGCCGTGAGCGTAACTCCGATAAAAACTGTAATCTGATAAAAGTGTTCGTATCCTCCTCCTCTACGTATTGGCATTACTTTTGATCGGTGAAAGTTGACGGTGACGTAGCTCCTCTTCCCTTTGAGTTCGGTTAACTGGAGTTCTAGGAAGCACAGACGATTTCTAACGCTTTCTCCTTCAGCAGCTCGGTCAGAAAGCTTCTCCAGAGCTTTCGATAATTTTGATTTCATATGAAGGTAGGGGTTTTATTTTAAAATTAACTGTTTTAAATTATGAATGCCACGAAAGTCTAGTGAATATTTACAAATAATTTATGATTGCTTGGAATGACTGAATGATGAGTTTGAATTGAAGCTGTGATTGATATTGGTTTTGTGATTGATATTGATTTTCTGATTTTGATGGAGTTGTTAAAATCCTGATTTTGTGTGATTATGATGAATTGGTTGAGTTGTGGCTGTAAAAGGTGATTAAATTAGTATTACTTGTTAAATTGTAATATGATGAGTTAATTATTGAAGAAATTGTCGTATTAATAATCGTTGAATGGAGTTGGATTTGAGTTTGGTTTAGAAAGTAATGAATTTGAGGGAGCTCGCATGGGTGGTGAAATCCAATTTTTAAGAGGAGATTTTGTCCAATTTTATGTAAAATTAACTGAAAACATGGTTTTATTTCGAAAATCTGATTTATAAATTTATCTTTAAACATAATTTTATAGTGAAAAACATTTTATTTACATATTTACTCATATTGAGAAATGGATTTTGTATTGAAAATTTGTTTTATTAGTAATAAATTGAGAGTTAGAAAAGATTTTCTCATTGGAACCAGTTGGATTTTCAGATTTATAAATGCTTTGGATATTGGACTTGACCTGCTGGTTTATCAGAAGTAATCTGTGAGAATTGAAAATAGGTTTTTAGTACTGAATTTGATTCGTTTGAGTTATCAAAAATGTTTTTTTGAGAATTAGAAATGGTTTGGTTGGAAACCTGAAAGAATGAGAAAAGAACATGGCACGTGTGATTATGAAATGTTTAAAAGGTCACGAGAGGGTGACGGAAAGTAAATAGTTATGGTGCTGATGGGAAAATGTTAAGCTGTGGGCTTTATATGTGTATCATTGTGCGGGGACGCCCGTGTGTATGGAATGGCTTCCAGGAGAAAGCGACACATGCTTCAGCTGGAGAATCAGCGCCTGCAAGTACTTGCAGAGGTCATGTTCGGCATACTTCAACTGGAGAATCAGTGCCTGCAAGAGGTTGAAACCTTGCAGAGGTTATGCCGCTTGAATGCCTTATCTGACTTGCGAGTCGGATTGCGTCGGGTGCGGGTCGAAACCGACAAATGAGCTCATTACCTGCGATAGGACTAGACATGCATCATCAGTATATTGTTTGCACATTTGCATTTGATTGTGTTTGCTTATCTTGTCTCTCCGTGATTGTATTATTTGTCTTATTGCTATTTGTTTGTGTATTGAGGTAACTGAGAACTGAGATTGTGATTGAGATTTGTCTTAAACTCGGAAATTTAAAAGAAAGTATTTAGTTATCTAAAATAAAATTTAAAAGTATTTTCAGGGGTTGGTAAAAATATAGTTCTCTTGAGTAAATGGATTATTTGTATTTTAATCTCTACTTTTACGGTATTCTCGTTCCCTACTGAGAACGTGTGGTTTGTTCTCACCCCAAAATCTTCCACCCTTTTAGTGACACAGGTTCGAAGGCTCAGCTTGAAGCTGCGGACGGTTATTAGTTTTATTTGAGTTAAGTTAAGAGTTGAGTTGTTTTCATAGAATTCCCTCGCCCTTGTTATTTAAGATTTTATTTTATACAGAGGGATAGGAATTGTATCTGAATTCATTTGATTTCTTTTGTACAATATTTATTATTAATAATAATTATGTGATTAGTATTGCTTGGGGATCTTTGATATTTGATTTTAATTAATAGAAACAAAATTTTTTGGCTTTTTCTTAAAAATTGAAATGCGAAATCGAATTAAAGGCTCAGTATTAAATAGTAAATACATAAAACAGGTCAGTAACGCCTCACTTTTAGTACAATCATGACGTGCTGAAAGTTAGGGTGTTACACCTAAAATAAATAAAACAGACAAAAATAATTCTTTATTTTTCAGGAGTATTCCTATTTATATGTTTTATTTATTTTAGGCATGTATTTTATATTTATCTCTTAAATATTTATACAATTTATTTTTGTATTTATTTTTTATATAAATATATGTTTCATTATGTAATTAAATAAAGATATATTTTTTTAATAAAAAAATTTAATAACCAAACTAACCATTAATTATGTTGGTATGGAGTCAGAAGACAAGAGATAGCAATGACATCGGTGTTGACTATACTAGAAAAGATGGGAATTCGACGACGTAGTTAAAGGATGATGCACCGAAGAAAGAGAAATTGCATGAGATCGAGGGCAGTAGACGACGACGGCGATGTTTGGAAGGACCGAAGCTAAGCGATGAAGAAAGAATGAAAGAGTGGAAAGGTGATTTAATTAATGGGAGTGAGGTTTTGATATTTGAAGAAAGGAAAAGTATATGGAACCAACTCCAAATCAATGGAACAACTTAATTAATTATAAATATAGTAATTAGTTTTATTTATTTATGATTTAAAATATTGGTTATTAAATGTTTTACCACATTCAAATTAGGAGGAGATAGTTCAGTATCATTGTAACGTGAATAACGGAAACTGATTCAATTAGCTCCCGTCTCTTCACCCTCCTTCCTTCTCCAAATGCCTAAAACATGGTAAATCAGAAAACTGAAACAGATTCATAACCATCCAATTTACAAAGGAAAGAAACATCCTAATGTCTAGCATAAATACCATCCACGTAGAGATTTTGGATTCACCAAAGGCATTTGGCTGGTTTTTTGCTGAAACCATCTTAGTTTCCTAGCATTATTGAAATATTATACCATTATCCATCTCAAATAATAAATTACAAAAAAACTATGGTTAAGATAATGACTAATTAAAATTTGACACATCATAAAAGGTAACTTACATGTTATTTTAGAAAGAGTTGGGTAACATTTACCTATAAAAATATTATTGAATATTATTCATAAAATATTTCTATATATACTTAAATTATCCATTAATAAATGATATTTTTATATATATTTGAATTATGTATTAATAATAATTTTCTTGCTGTTAACGAACTTGTTCCAGCCAGTTGTGAAGAGGAGCTGTTTCGGCGTACCTGAGACATGCCAAACTCCCAAACGGCACCGTGGAAGTCGTTTATGCTAATCGTCTGCACCGGTTGGTTGGCTTCAAAGTTCAACGGCTGGAAGATCAAGTCCGCATAGAATTTTGGCACCGAAAACCCTGGGGCATTGCTCGCATCGGACCGCTTGAGAATCTTGGCTTACGACTCAACCTTTTCATCGTCGCCATTGCCATTGCCGCCGCTGCCTTCGGCGGCGACAGCAGGTGGAAGAAAATCTTGAGCGGATCCATGGATGATAGGAAGGAGAAGAATCTTGAGAAAGACCTCGTCGGTGTTAGGGTCAGAAGTTGACGGCGGTGACACGGCAAGGGATGACCGGCCTGGAGTAAACCAGAGGTGAAAGGTTTCGTGGTTGCGAAGCAGCTTGGTCGATGTGTCCCTGTGGAAAGTAGTAAACCCTAGAGTTCACTACTGGTGCCTGCGCAGAGATTCTAGCACATGCGCGCCAGAATTTGGCGAGAATTGGTGTTGGCCTCGGCGGCGATGATGAGGACGTAGCACTACGGTGAGCCATGGCTGATAGGAAGAAAAAGTTAGTTGCTAAAACAGCATGAGTGTTTGTGAGAGAGTGATTAGTGAGTGTGACTTTTGAAGCAAACCATGCATTGTCTTGTGGCTAACAATGACGACGGATGGAGAAAATTTTGATAGTTGGGGCAAGATATTAAATTAGTTAAGAAGAATGTTAGAGGCCAGTAACTTTTGTGATTTGTAGCCATTAAATAGTCATCAATGATGGTTTTAATGGTGTGAGATTGGTGTGAAATTTCATTCAATGACTCATTTTTTTTTCTCGTTACATGCTGGTCAAAATTTAACAAAGTTGCTGGCCCCTAGATTTTTCCTTTAGTTAATATGTGTCATAAAGACACATGACAAGTTTAGGTTTGGTTTGGTAAAGTTTTTCGAAAAGGTATATGTGCTTTTTAAAAGCTTAAACTCCTCATTTTGTATTTGGTAAATAAAAAATACCATATGTTTATATTTGTAATTTTTAAAAGATTCGGGTACTTTTGAAAGCACCTAAGATAGAGCTTTTCAAAGTTGATTTGTGCTTTTCAAAATTTAAAAGTCTAAAATAACCTTATATGTTAACTAATTTTTAAATTTAATGCTTACATTTATGTCTATTATAGTATTTTTAAATTTAAAAAGCTATTTTACCAAACGCAATTGTTGTTGCTTGTATTTATTAAAAACTATTTTTAATTTGATTTACCAAACATAAATGCTACAACTTTTAAAAATTCATCTTTTAAAAATTAGCTTTATAAGCTACTTTTTTATTAAAGCTACTTTTAAAAAATAAAAGCTTTACCAAACCAGGCCTTAGTAGGCACTGAATTCGATGGTCCCAGAACGTTTGGACCATTAAATGGTCCCAAAACAAAACATGTTTTTTAAGTTTTTTAATAACGGCTAAATAGTCCTTTTCTAATTTTAATTACAAATTAACCCCATATATTTTATTTAATCATAAAAACTATTTTTTATTTTATAAATTATTATTTTATCATTAATCTATTATGTTTATTAACAATCAAAAACAACAACAATAACGAATTAGATGTTCCATTGATCGTAATAAACTTTTTTGCTATTCCAATCGATTAAAAGATTATATTTGATCCGTGACGTTCGTCCAGAGCTGTGAAATCGTGTTTCTTTGAAAATCAATCGATTGGATTATCAAAACAATCGATTGAATTTCAGGTTTCGCATAACACAATCGATTGGACTACAGGTTGTTATCACAAAACAATCGATTGAAAATTGCAAGGCAGCATGGTTTTCGCAAAAATAAATCGATTGGTCATATTACCCAATCGATTGAACGATGACTAAAATGTTGGTTTTTAATAATTCAATCGATTGCTTATACTACTTAATCGATTGAATGTTTCAAAACAACTTGAGGTCTCACAATTCAATCGATTGGTTGTGTTACCCAATTGATTGAATTCATTAAAACAATATAGATTTACCAAATTCAATCAATTGGTTGTGCTACCCAATTGATTGAAAGCTTCAAAGCAACTTGAGGTCTCACAATTCAATCGATTGCTTGTGTTACCCAATCGATTGAAATTTGTATGTGACTTCCAATTCAATCGATAGGTATGAGAATTCAATCGATTGGGAAGTGATGTAAATGTATTTTTTTCTGCATTCAATCAATTGGTAATGTAATCCAATCGATTGAAATTTGAAATTTGCTATCTATTAAACCCAAACCATGCGTATTCACTCTCTCTCCCTGTTTTAAAACATCATAACACCATTTCTGCACATCTTTTCTCTCTCTAAAATTCAGAAAGCTTCTCTCTTTTTTTTCTCCAATCTCACCAACATCCTCTCCAAACTACATACATATTATTAATCCTCATTCAAATTCTTACAAAACCCACCAAATCAATGATGTACTTCTTTAATAGAAATTTATTGCTCCATAACTTTTAAAATTTTTCTCTATTTCTATGCACTATAAAGATATATTTTAGTTTAAAAAACTCATATTTTTATGATAAAATAATGTCATTTTCATTTATTATTTCAGCAACAATGCCATACAAAAAAATTGAAAATTAATTATAAATTATTAATTATTTGAAAGACACAGTATCCTTATAGAATACAAGATATAAGATATTTTTATAAAATTTTTCTTTTAACAACGTAAATTTAAAAAAAATAATAATATTTTTTACAAAAAAATAATATCTAAAATACATAATGTGATTACCAAAACATAACTACGTAAGTTATTATTAATATAAAAATATGAATGTTAAATATATTAATATAAAAAAACAAATGATTTTTTTAAAAATAAATATAGAAATTATTATATAAAAACTAATTTGAAAGGTACAAAGACTTGAGGATATGATATTAAATTAGTTAGGTAAAAAATATTAGTGAATTAAACAATTAAGACATAGATCTATTACATAATGAAAAATAATATATATAAAACTATTAAATTACATAATATTTTTTTATTTTTTAAACACAAATCTTATATATAAGTATAGTTTCTTAAAATTTTGGAGGGGCCAGACCACTACTCGCCTCCTTTAGGTCCGTCCCTGATTGCTAGCTAATTAATAATAAAAAATAATAAAATCTATTTACTTTTTAGTATTTCTCAATGTCTGTGAATTATTAAAAGATAAAAAAAAATATTTTTTTATTACACAATCAATTTCACGAATAAAGTATCGAAACGAAGAATTGCAAAATTAGAGATTCTATTCACTGATCTCGATTTTGTAATCAAAACGATGGATTGTTTTTTGAACACTACAATAAAAAAAATTGATTCGACCTTTGCTGATTGCTGCAATTGTGATTATCAATTAATGATGAACAAATAGTGGATATTAAATAGACGGATAAAAAATGAAAAAAAAATTGGATATTAAGTAGATGGATATCCGAAAGAAAAACAATGAAATTTTTTATAATCAAAGAGATTGATACACGATTTCAATGGTGGGATTGAATAATTGGTAATAGATTATTCACCAATTTATAATGTTAATATTAAAGAAAAGATAATATTAGAGTATCTAAATTAAAATAAAACCTTAAAAATTGAAGATAGAATTTTAAAGATAAGATAGATGAATAATAAGATAATAATTTATAAAAACGATAACAAAATTGAAATAGGCGTAGTACACACTTCAATCGATTGGGTAGCACAACCAATCGATTGAATTTGGCAAATCCATATTGTTTTGATGAATTCAATCGATTGGGTAGTATAAGCAATCGATTGAATTATTAAAAACCCACATTTTAGTCATCGTTTAATCGATTGGGTAATATGACCAATCGATTGATTTTTGCGAAAACCATGCTGCCTTGCAATTTTTAATCGATTGTTTTGTGATAACAACCTATAGTCCAATCGATTGAGTTATGGAAAACCTGAAATTTAATCGATTGTTTTGATAATCCAATCGATTGATTTTCAAAGAAACACGATTTCACAGTCCTGGACGAACGTCACGGATCAAATATAGGCTTGGTTTGGTAAAGCTTTTTGGAGAGGTGCTTGTGCTTTTAAAAAGCACAAGCACCTCATTTTGCGTTTGGTAAATTAAAAAGTCCAAGTGCTTGTGCTTGTAGCTTTTAAAAGTTAGGGGTGCTTTTGAAAGCACCTAACAAGGAGCTTTTTAAAGTTGGCTTGTGCTTTTTAAAATTTAAAAGTCTAATATAACCTCATATGTTAACTAATTTTCAAATTTAATACTTGCATTTATGTCTATTATAGTATTTTTAAATTTTAAAAGCTATTTTACCAAACGCAATTGTTGTTGCTTGTGTTTATTGAAAGCTATTTTTAATTTGATTTACCAAACATAAATGCTACAACTTTTATAAAGCCATCTTTTAAAAGTTAGCTTTTATAAGCTACTTTTAAAAAGTAAAAGCTTTATCAAACTAAGCCATAATCTTTTAATCGGTTGGAATATCAAAAAAGTTTATTACGATCAGAGAGAGCTCACCGCGAATTTGGTTCGAAAAGGGGACTGCGGTGGTGGTGGCTGGCGCGGTGGCCCGTCAGAGGCACTGATTCGGTGATGATGAGAAGGTAGCCCCGGTAGGTGAGGGTGGTCGGCGGTGAAAAGAGGAAAAGGGACACTGCGGCTCTAGGGTTGCTAGCGGCAGCGAAGTAGGGGCGGGGTGGGTGCGAAGGTCCTTTGTTCGGCAAGAGCGAGACAGGGAAGGAGAGAAAGAGGGGTGGTCACTGACACTGACACTGGAGGTTGCAAGAACGGAAACAGAGGCAATTTGGAGTTAGTGGTGGTGGTGGTGGTGGTGGTAAGGTGATGAGTAGATGAGGATGATGGAGTGGTTAGTGGGGAGTGTACCAATGCTTGTAGGTTGGGAAGATGGAGGGCTTGGCTTCATGGTGTACTTGTACCATGAAGGTGCTCTTCTTCTCCGGGGAACCGGCAGCAAGTGTTGTTGTGACTGTGAGGATGAAAGAGAGGAGGGTGTGGCAAGGAGCCATTGGAGCAGCGGTGAGGACTGAGTGGGAAGTAATGGTGAGAGTGTGTTAGAAAGGAAAAGAGGGGTGGTGGCTGAGTGAAGAGGGTTAGGGTTAGAAAGGGGTTTGGGTGAAGGAGGTGGTGTGGTGGTGAAGATAAGGGTAATTTAGGGATTTTAGGTAATTTTTTAGGGTTTGGATAATTTTGCTTGTAAAAATCATTTTTCATGGGTACAAATGGTAATTTCCTTTTTCTATGGGTAGATATGTCAGCGTTTTCAACTTTCGTGGGTACAAATGGTAGTTTACTCATTAATTAATGAAACTACTTTAATAAAGACACTTAAAATATTTTTTTTAAAGATGTTTACATGTATCATGATATTATTGAATATTTTTATTAAATCGATTAATAATTTTTTTTTTAATAAATTAGAACAAAATCAATTTATTATAACAATAATAAATCCTATTATTTGCATTATAATTATTAAATCCGATTTGATCCGATCGATTTACATAATCTAAACCGAATCATATTTAAATTTTTGATAAAAAGATAAATATATCCCTGATTTTTATTTAAAAAAAAAAACAAAAAAAATCATAATTCAGTGGGTTATATAAATTGATCGGTTCGACCGAATATGATAACAATTGAGTTTATTGTTATTGTTATAAAAAAATCGATTTTATTCTAGTTTGTTAAGAAATTCAAAAAATAATCGATTTATTAATGCCTTTAATAATAATCTGACACATAAATATTTTTACAAAAACACGTTTTGCACGTACCTTAATTTTTTTTTAGATGACAAGGGGGGGCAAACACCCCAAAAAGAAAAGCAGAAAACTAACTAGAACCCCTTAAAATTGGAGAACCAGACAAATCACGCATAATCATCATAGCTGTATCTGGGGGAGCAATGTCAAAGAGATGAAGGCCAAAAGGAAGATCATGGCCCTTCTTGGCAAGATTGTCGGCAGCAAAATTTGCTTCTCGAAGACAGTGAGACCAAGAGATATGTGGCACACGGCTGGCAAGGACAACAATGTCGTCAAGAAGCGGGGCACACGGGTGGGATGAATTATGTCCTTTCTTAATGAAGTTAACAGCAGCAATAGAATCAGACTCAACAACTAAGGAACTAATATTGTTGGCCACAGCAATTTGTAGACCGCGAACAATGCCCCATAGCTCAGCGTGCATAATAGAACAGCTTCCTAGATTACAGGTAAAACCTTTAATAAAGTGACGGAGATGATTCCTGAAAATCCCTCCACAAGCCGCACTGCTACTCTGAGAAATGCAAGATCCATCCACGTTGAGTTTGGTAACATTTTCCAATGGAGGTTGCCAAGTAATGAGACGTTCTTCAGTGATCCGCGGTGCACAGTTAAGAAAATCAGACCTCGAGACTTTGATAATCTCATCAAACCGAGCTTTAACTTGATCCCTTCTTATATGGGGAGATGTCATGTCGCCCTCGAAGATGAATTTGTTTCTGAAGAACCAAATGGAGGAGATGGTAACACCAAAAAGGCAGCACCACTCATCATTCGACGTAAGGTTCTGGAGAAGCCAATCATGCAGATCAAGAAGAAAGAAGTTGTTTATGCCTGCTGCACGGATGAATGGGAGCCAGATGCCCACAGCAAATGGGCAGTCTCGGAGGACGTGTAGAGTAGTCTCATCGGTACATGAGCATCTTGGACAAGTTGCCTGAAGGGTGAGATGTCTTTTCCTTCTTTCCACGTTGGTGAGGATAGCATTGTGAGACACTAGCCAAAGAAAGATCCGAATGCGTTCTGGTCCTTTCCAGTGCCAGATCACGCTGTGTAATTTGCTAGTGATGCCTTCTTCTCCATTCAGCTTTTGGTATGTTGATTTAAGATCGAAAGAGCCGTTAGACGAAGGGTTCCAGGCAATTTGGTCTTCTTGCTTCCAAGGGGAGGGCGGGGAAATAGGAACAATCTTCTGGATAATCTCATCAGGCAGCCAAGTAGCGAGCCTATCATAATCCCAGCTACCTGAAATAGTTAAAAAATCCATAAGTTTGTCTTCCAAATTAATAGGCATACAAACCTGATTTGCATATGGCGCAAGAGAGCCAATATTTGGCACCCAATTATCGTTCCAAAAATTAATTTTGGAACCATCCCCAATACGCCAAATGTAGTTTTGCTGGACATTATCCCAAGACTTGCGTATGCCCTTCCAAATATTGGATTCATTCCTCCTTCTTTCCACCTTAGGAATAATATCGGTACCACAACCATATTTAGAGCGAAGGGTTCTGGCCCACAGAGAGTCTCTTTTTTCAATAAGACCCCATCCAGCTTTAGTCATGAAGGCACAATTCATTTTTTCCGAGTGGCGAATCCCGAGTCCTCCCAGTTTTTTTGGGGAGCAGACTTTGTCCCAGTTAATAAGATGGATTTTCCTAGAGTTTTCTGAGTCCCCCCAAAGAAAGTTCCTGCATTTCCGATCAATCAAATTACAAGTAGATGAAGGAAGTAAAGCAGATTGCATAGTATAATAAGGAATAGAAGATAGAACAGATTTCACCAGGGTACATCTCCCTGCCAGGGAGAGAGAGGAAGCTTTCCAGCAATTTAGTCTGGAGTTGATCTTGTTGATAATATCACCATATGTATTATTAGAGACTTTTGAGTGAAGGAGAGGGACACCCAAATACTTCCCAATGTTATCAGTTCTGGAAAAATGAAGAAAGTTACTGATTTCAGATCTGACATTGTGACCCACATTTCTAGAGAAGAAAATTCTAGTTTTCTCTTGGCTGATTTTTTGACCGGAGCTAACACAAAAAGCTTCCAAGCACCTATTGATAATATCGGCTTGCTCCAAATTTGCTTTTGCAAATAGAATGAGGTCATCAGCGAAGCAGAGATGAGAAATATTAGGAGCATCCCTTTTAAGACAGATGGGTTTCCAAAACCCATGTTGAACAGCTGCGCCGATGAGCTGAGACAAGCGCTCAATGCATAAAACAAAGATATATGGAGAAATGGGATCGCCTTGCCGAATTCCTCTAGTGGGCGTGAATTCGTCTAGCTCTTCTCCATTCCATAAAACTCTCATCTTAGCAGAGGAAATACAACAGTAAATCAAATGAATAATATGCTGAGGCAACCCAATGTCGGAGAGAGTATCGTAGATAAAACTCCACTTGAGTCTGTCATAGGCTTTTTCAAGGTCAATTTTGATAGCCATCCACCCTTTCGACCCCTTTTTGCTTCTCATAGAATGAATAATCTCTTGAGTAATAAAGATATTATCCATACTGTGCCTCCCGGGTACAAAACTGCACTGAGTGGGAGCAACTAATTTTTCCATGACTTTTCTTAGCCGATTAGCAAGAATTTTGGTAACAACTTTGTAGGATACGTTGCAAAGGCTAATAGGGCGCATTTGCTTGAGGCTCGTCACCTGCTCCGTTTTTGGAATAAGAGTAATAAGGGTCTCATTTAATTCCTCAATTTTTTCGGGATTAGCAAAAATTTGGTTCACTAAAGAGCACAGGTCAGGACCAACACGATCCCACTGGCTTTGGTAGAAGATAGCCTGGAGACCATCCCTACCCGGAGCCTTAAAGCTCCCAATATGAAAAATAGCTTCCTTAATATCCAACTCAGAAATGTTCCTGCCAACACTATACAAATCCTCTGCATTAAGCTGAGGAAAAGCATTATTAAGGACAAAGGGGTGATCGGGATAAGAATCATTATATAGATCAGCATAAAAAGAAAAAGCCATATTTTCTAGAGCGTTATTATCAGTTATAAGGCTACCATTAGAGTCAAGGAGAGATGTCACCTTGTTTTTTCGACGTTTAATCATAGTTGACCCATGAAAGAACTTTGTGTTGCGATCGCCGAATTCAATCCATTTACACCTGGATTTCTGGTACCAGAGAAGTTCCTCCTGATTGAGCACATTTTCATATTCCTTCCAGAGATCAATTTGGAGCTTCTCAAGAAATTGATTACTGCCCTGAGAAAGGCTTGAAGTTATACCATTCAGTCGTTTGAGAAGAGTTCTTTTTCTTTTAAAAATATCCCCAAAAACATCATAATTCCAATTTTTTAGAGAATTTTTGAAGCTTATTATACCATCAGACCAAGAATCCTGCACATTCCAAGAATTCTCAACCATTCTGTGAAAATCAGGGTGAGAAATCCAAGCAGCAACGAAACGGAAAGGTCTTCTGTGTCTATTGTAAGAGGCTTCAGTAGAGAGTTGGAGGCAGATAGCCGTGTGATCAGACTTGAAATTCGGTAAATGCTTAAGGCTAGCTTTGGGGAAGGCCAGCTGCCAGTCAAGGTTACACAGGCCACGATCCAATCTCTCGACTAAATCACCCCTTCTCCAAGTGAAAGGCCAGCCCATATAACCTAAATCCACCAATCCACAATCAGAAACGCAACTTTGAAAGTCTGAGCAAGCTCCAGAATTAGCACTACGAGTACCCCCTTGTCTTTCATAATCATGAAGAAGAGCATTAAAATCTCCTAAGATACACCAAGGAAGATTGATATTGGCTGCCAGGGAACGGAGGGAAGTCCAAAGGGATCTTCTATTCGGGCGTTGTGGGCTGCCATAAACAGCAGAGAGGAGCCAGGTAGCAGCATTATTACCGGTAAGCCTAAGATGAACAATTTGCTGATTATATTCTAAGATATCAACTTTCCAAGAACCCGAGTCCCATAGGCACCAAATTCCTCCTGAATGACCATTAGCTTCCACAATAAAAGAACTATCAAATCCAATTTTGTCACGAACAGCAGCCCCACGCGAACCACTTATATGAGTTTCAAGAAGAATAATGAAATTTGCATTATACTCTCTTCTAATATCTCTAATAAGAGTAGGAAAAGTTTTCCCTCCAGCACCTCTACAATTCCAACTTATAATATTCATCACAAAATAAACAGAGAATGGAGCATCACCAAGGACGAAAATCACGCTGAGGCTTGAGCCTGGGTTCTCGATTCGGACTTATCCGAGGAGTCAACCCCATTATTGGAGTTCTTCCATACAATGAGAGACTTCACATCGTCTGGAGGTCTCCCAACGTTTGCCCCTGACTCGTACCCTAACTCCATTGGCTTTGAAGAGGAACCAGTAGAAGGGGAAGCAATCATAGGGTTAGAACGAATTGCATAGTCTTCAAATTGAATCTTTACCTTTTTTGCAGCAACATCAGCTTCGTATTGCTCCCGCCCTAACCGGCGCATGTAATTCATAACGACACCCTCCATAGCTTCAACTTCAGGATCCTTAGATTTAGGAGCAGGGGAAGGAACGTTCTTAGGAGTTGCCACCGAAGAGGAGGATGGCTTGGTAGTGACTTTGGGGATGGACTTCACTAATTTCTCATTCTGGGCTAGCCCCACTTTATTAAATAAAAGTTTCTTGCCCATTTGGGGATTTTTGCCAGCACCTTGCTTTAGAATTTTTTTTTGAATGGGCTGGGAGTTTGCTTTCTCTTTTTGGGCCTTATTAGGAGAAGCCCAATTATTGGTAACACTTGGAGATTTTCCTTCTGCATGTGGTTCACCCTCCAACGTGATTAGTGCACTTTCTTCATGTAATGCATTGAATCTTGACCCATGTTCATTTCCCTGATTATCTTCCTCATTAATAGACCTATGATTATAGAAAGAATCATGTCGTTGATTGCTTCCAGGATTATTCGGATTATTATTGCCATTTTTCCTTCTAAGTGGTCGTTTGACCATCATCCATGGCCCGAAACAAGGAGGATCTTGGTTATTGCTTGAAACGCTTTGATTGTGGGAATCATGAGACTTTTCATTTTGGTCCGCGGAATCAACGTGATTCTGATTATCAGAATTGATATTCTCCTCTTCTCCACCAGCATTGACTTGGCTCGCCGGTTCTTCCACCGGAGTTTCAATACAACGATCTAGCCGGTGGCCATATTTTCCACAGGAGAAGCAGATTTGATGCAAACCTTCATATTCAATATTTAGGACCTCGCCAAAGACAGAGATTTTGGGGACTAACTGCTTTCTCAGATCAATCTCGACACATATACGTGCAAAATGACCTCTAGAATGAATTAATGTAGTGCGATCGATCTTAAGCATGTGGCCAATAGTTGAACCCACTCTCCAAAGAAATCTATGGTTATAGAGTTCGATCGGAAGGTTGGGAATACGAATCCAAACAGCAACTTTTCTGACTTCTTTCTCAGAAGATAAAAAGAAGGGTCTCCAACGTTGGACAATAAGATAGTGACCGGCAATCATCCAGGGACCTTCCATAAGGGCATGATTATAGTCACCTTCATCTGCAAAATGAACCAAGAAATAGTCACGATCCATGTCGATAACATTAATCTTACCTTTTTTAGCCCAATCACGTTGGAGGCGTTGCTCCATGAATCCTAAGCCTACTCGTTTGCCCAGAACTTTGACCATGAGAGCAGCACGCCAAGGTTTGCACCATTCATCGAATTCATCTTTGGATATTGGAATATTGGGACATGGATCAAAGGGCTTCTCCACTTGATCATCATTCTCAGTAGTCTTGTACCACTTGTCTTCCGGGTTTGGTTCATCTTCATCGATGGGATTGGCAACAAGGTCGTCACCCTTGACATTGGGTCCAGCAAGTTTGAGTAGGGACTCCTTGTAAGACACTTTGGTTATCATAGGAGTATCTCCATTCTGATGGTTAATATCCATCTCATCACTAGGTCGATTAAGATCAACATGATCTCTTGTTTTGACTTTCTTTGTGCTTCGTTGAACTAAATCTTCTTCTTGACGAGAAACCCTATCAGAACTTTCCATCGAATTCTGTTTATATTTGATTTCCTTAACCACTAGTTACACGTACCTTAATTAATTGCATTCATTTCAACCTTAATACTACTGTTACTAGTTACTACCTTCTTGACTTACAGTAACAATTACTCATTGTATGATTAGTATTTGTATTTTCAATTTGAAAAATAAATTTAATTAGATAAACAATTATTGGATAATAATGGTTATTACGTTAACATGATTGTTAAAAAAAGAAAGAGTTGTAACACAAGAATAATTATCCTTAATATTTGGTTTCCAGAATTTTTCTACTCAGTCAAATTATATATTTTAGTAATATTTTAAATTTTAACATGTTATCTTTTTCTATTTTGTGGTGTAACTTTCTTTTGTTTTTATCTTTTTGTGATATTTTTGAACTAATTTATCATGAGATTAAAGGTGTAAATTCAAATTATTTTAACACATGGAAAATTAATTGAGTTCAACTTATATTTTTTATTTTATTTTTTTATTTCATTTTTTAGAATTATTCATATACGTTAATTTTTTATTCCGAAAACATATTGATAGTTTGCTATCTATTCGTGCCCTAGTTAGTCAGAGATATAGATTTATTTCCATTAGTCGTTTCTTACCTTTAACTTTATTCAAGTTAGCTTTTTGTTATTTTAAGTGTGTGATTTCATCGGGTTTAGGGTCGGGTAAGGGTCTCAAAAATAGACCCGGTCATTATTTCGGGTCGGGTCCGGGCCATATCTTGGGTCACCCGAAGTCGGCCCGGTGGCCCGGTCATCATACACAATTAATATTTTGTGTTATTAGTGATGGATCATGACTATTCTTATGTAGAATTTAAGTATTGTAAACCTTAATATTTTGTGTTATTAGTCATTATAAGACTATAAGTTAAGGTTTTATATTTAGAATGCATAAGACTTTAGACTAATGCATAATATTGTGTTATTTGTATTGATTTAAATATTTGGTATTATTGGACAATATTAGTATTGATTGTGGTTTTGCTTTAGTATTGATTATGGTTATGCTTTAATTTTAAAGAAGGGTTGGTTCTTGTTATATTTTTCTAAGTGAATTTTACCATGTTAAATAATGATTGGAGTCTTGGAAATTTGGATATTTTTACATGCTAGCTTACAAGAAGGTATCAACGTAATGTAATGTTAACGGCCCGATTTTCACCCGATTTTCACCCGGTATAATTGTGGCCCGAAAGTGTATTGGTTTCATCGGGTTTAGGGTCGGGTTCGGGTCTAATAAATAGACCCGGTGTATATTTCGAGTCGGATCTGGGTCACATCAAACCCGACTTCACCCGACCCATGTGCACCCCTAATAGTTACAATCTTCGTGACCATTTAAGACAGAATCCCCTTTTCTGAACCCACTTACTCACTTAGCTATTCATCACAGCATCATTACCATTGTTCATTAATTTCTATCAGAATTTAAAAATAAATGAACAAATTCAGGTTCATAAGAACTTGGTCTCTAATGAAAAATTACAATTTACAACCCAGTAAATCTAAAAGGATCACACAAACAATAAATATATGGGATAAGTATTATTTTGGTCCTTAACGTTGTTTAGAATCATCATTAACGTTTTTCTTTCATATTAAAATCGTCCTTTTAACTTTTTTTTGGACAAAAATGCCCTTCACCACCACCAACACCTTTACCTTCACCACCACCATCAACACCATTACCTCCACCACCAAGAAAAACAACATCAATAAAATCAACACAAATTCAACAAATCCAGCAATCAGAAATTCAACAAATCAACACAAATTTAACAAATTCAACAACTAAATCAACACACAACAAATCAAAATCAGAAACAGAGACAGTCACAGAAGTAGAAGCAGAAACTCAAGCAGAAGTAGAAGCAGAAGTAGTAGACGCAGAACCACCGGCGCTTGGCCACCCATCACCAGCGGCGGCGACGGAGCGTGCCAGGACCGGTGACGCACTCCACCCTCGGATCCCTCTCTCTCCGTCCTCAGCCACCCATCACCAGCGGACCGGCGACGGAGCGTGCGCGGACCATCTCAGCCTCGGATCCCTCTCTCTCTCTCCTTCGCGCGCCGCCCTCCTCGCGTCGGGCTCCTCTCCAGGCGACGCACTCCACGGCAGCAGAAGCATGCATGAACGGTCCTCCCCTCCACCGGCGCTCCCACTTTCTTTCCCCTCTTCTCTTCTCCCCCGTCGCAGCCCCTCTCCTTTCTTCTTTCTTTCGGCGACGGCGACGGCAACTCTAAGCTTCGCCGGCGCTGTCCCCTCACCCTTCCCCTTCCCCTTTTCCTTCTCCTTCCCCTTCTCTTTCCCCCTCTTCCTCCCCTCCACCGTTCGCGTTTCCTTTCGCCCCCACCCCCAAAAACGCGTTTCCTTCCCCC
>NC_029791.2:120112579-120114377 GCF_000816755.2 Arachis ipaensis | reverse complement strand
ATCTGCAATTTAAAAATTTTGTTATCAATCTAATTAGGTTAAATTACACAGTTGGTCCCTATACTTTTGGTGAAATTGTAAATTGGTCCTTACACTTTAAAAGTTTGTAATTGGGTTCCTAAAGATAATTAAAATTTGTAATTTAGTCCCCACCGTTCAAAAAGTGTTTGATTTAACAGAATATTCTCAGAATATTCTCTATTTTGAACATGTGACCTGCATATGTTTGCAATAGGGACCAATTTGCAACTTTAGTGAAAGTACGAGAACCAACTGTGTAATTTAACCATTTGAAAATGACCCAAAACTCCCTAGACTATCTGAATACACCCTACCCCTCCCCAGCTCTCTCACTCTCACTTTTTCACTTTTCAAAATGGCACCCCAACCCCAACGCTCTCTGTCTCTCACCTCGGTTCACCATCGTCGTGCCTCTCGCCTCCGTCACGACGCCGAATTCACTAATAAATTGAGTTGCTATTTTTGTGTTGATTTGTTGCTATTTTTTTCTTAGACATTAAATTGTTCGCTTTGAGCATGCTTGGAATTGGAATTGTTCTCTTTCATTTATCGTCGGTGTTCAGTATTGGGATTGGAAGAGAAGAAAAAGTTGTCGGATGAGAAAGGCGAGATAGAGAAAGGAGGCGAGACCCGACTCGTGAGCACAAATGCGGTGGATCCGGCGTAGCGATGGTGAACCGAGGTGAGATATAGAGAGCGGTGGGGTTCGGGTGTCGTTTTAGAAAGTGAGAAAGTGAGAGTGAGAGTGTTGGGGAGAGACAGGGTAGGTTCAGATAGCCTAGAGAGTTTTTAGTCACTCCAAATGATTAAATTACACAGTTGGTCCCCATACTTTCACTAAAATTGTAAATTGGTCCCTGTTGTCAAACATGTGCAGGTCACATGTTCAAAATAAAGAATATTTTGAGAATATTCTGTTAAATCAAACACTTTTTGAACGGCGGGGACTAAATTGTAAATTTTAATTCTTTTTAGGGACCCAATTATAAACTTTTAAAGTGTAGAAACTAATTTACAATTTCACTAAAAGTGTAGGAACCAACTGTGTAATTTAACCATCTAATTATTAACACATCATGCCAGAGAATCAAAAGAAAGATTATATCTTTAATTAGGGCGGTTTTAGAGCACTGAAAAGTGTATCATAACAAGTGCAAAAATTATAAGATGAAAACAATTAAACAATAATTAATGAAAAAGAAGCATACAGTTGAAAAGAAATTTGACGAAGCGAGATAAGATTTGAAGAGGAGCCTTCGACTTTTGGTGGTTTTAGTTAAGTTGTTAGAGCGAGAAAGATGGGGAGAGTAAGATAGGGTTTTAGATATAGGAAAGGGATTTGAAGAGAAGGAAGAAGAACATGGACACGAAACTAACATATATTGGTTACACAGAAAAAAAGCCATTTGTGCTCCAAAAGAAGAACAACTTCTCGTGTTTTTGTGGGTGAGAAATAGATTAGGGAAAATGTTTACAAAATGCAAAAAATGCTGCCGTTGAAATTTTTTATGATTTCCTTTTTCAAAAATATTTTTATGAATTTAATTTGAGTTGATTAATTAGTATAAATACTCTTTTTAATCAAATATAAATATATCACTCAATAAGAAAATATATGAATGAATTATTACCGTAATTAATTAAATATACAAAGATTTTGAATTATCCAATAAGCGAAAATATGTATAATTTTGTTAAAAACAATAAAATACTATCAGCTGAGTGGAGAAGAAAGGAATGGAAATCGACGAAGAGATATTTTGAGTTTTCTAAAATC
>NC_029791.2:120108329-120112466 GCF_000816755.2 Arachis ipaensis | reverse complement strand
ACTGGTATGACTTTTTTTTTTTTTTCTGATGCAATTTCTTATATCAAAATATGGGTTAATAGTTATTCATATCCTAACCTAATGCTAAGGTCCAGGTCCAAATAAGGGCCCAATCTAAAGATTAGCCTTTATTCGACACCGACCTTCTCTCAATAAGTCGAATCTAACCACGACTTGCTCCAAGGAAATGAAGATTAGTTGTTAACTATCCCTAAAATCTCTCAACCCACTTCCAGAAGCCATATTCCAACTTCTCTAAGACAATGGGACAGTTATCCACCTTAAAAGGTGGAATTACTCCAACGGTGGTTATTGGTTCACCACTATAAATACACTGACACCCTCAGGTATCTCTAAGGTAGCGTTTGGTGGAGAGACAGAGGCGGAAAGATTGAGAGACAAAGACTAAAGAGACATGGATTGAAATAAATCTCAGTATTCTGTTTGGTGTAAAATGGGAGACAGGAATTGAAACAAGAATGAAACTCTAATTTAATTTGCACAAAAGATAAAATTAAAATTAATTAATTGAAATGAAAGTATTTTATGTATAAAATATTATTAAAGTTTTAATCTCCATCTCTAAAAATTTCAGTCCCCTGTGTCTCTACTTTTTGGAGGTACTGAAATACTGAAATTTTAGAGACAGAGACAGAAATTTTAGTACCAGTCTTTGAACTAACAAACACGATACTGAGTCTCAGTCTTTCAGTCTCTGTCTCAGTACCTCAAAACAAACGCTACCTAAGTTCCAATATTCTCTAAACTTTGCTTAGACTCTTGCTGACTTAAGTATTGGAGTGTCTTTGCAGGTACCACCCCCCATTCTTTCTCACACAAGTCAGACGGAGGCTCCCAAACGCAAACCTGCTCGAAAGCTTCCTCCTTCAGACGATTGAGCCGACCCAACGAGTCCAGCCATTAATCTCCGGTTACCCATCATAACAATAGTCAAATTAGTTTTTAAGAATAAGACATTTTTTAAATTTGTCTATGAAAGATTTTTTCAATCAAATTGGTCCTTTAAAGATTACGAATTAATCATATTTATCCTTCAGTTACTCTACTCACAATTTTCGTCAACGATTAATAATGTGAAATGTTAATTGATAGCATACATAACATATAACATGTTTAATTAGATGTTGACTAAATATGTTTACAAAAATTTATTAATTTAGTCATTAGATCATATTAGGAATATAATTTTTGTAATTGAAAAAAATGACTAAATTAATAAATTTTCATAAACATATTTAGTCAATATCCAATTAGATATATCAGGTATTATATATGTTATCAATTAACGTTTTATAACATCAATTTTTGAAAAAAATTGTTAATAAAGTGACTGTAGGACAAATATAATTAATTCATAATTTTTAAAGAACCAATTTAATTGAAAAAATCTTGTAATCTTTAAAAATTAAGATTTTATATTTATATTAGAAATTATAAAATTCAACTTTTAAGAATATTAAAACAAAGATGAAGTTTGTTCTAGGAGACTAAAACTGTCATTTAGCATGAATTTAAATAATTTTATTTTGATATTGTTATTGTAAATAGTTTTTTACACATGTATCCAATTATATAGCGACATGTCAGAAAAATAACTACATTTTATATTAATAGCATGGATGGTCATCTAAAAAAAATGTAATTGAACGACTATACAAAATATTTTACACTGCCAGTGTATCAAAATTAAATTTTAATTTAAAAAGACAAAAATATCATATTTTTGATTGAATTATAAATTAGAAATTTATTGAAGTTTTAAAACACTAAAATACCATGCCGATTATTTTAGTCAAAAGAATCATAAATCGAAATATTTTAAAATAACTAAAAAATTCTTTTATGAAATTAGAAGAGATTTTACAAAATAAAAAAATAAGATATTAGAACTAAAATGATAAATAATTAATTAGAATATTTTTTGAACAACACACTTTTATGATTCTTTTGAATTCTTTTAATTACTAAACACATTTTTAAAAAATTCTTACATTTAATAATATCTTGAAGTTAAATCTCGAATTTTTTATATGTAATTTATAGATAAAAATCTTGAATTTTTATACCTGATTTATTAGTGATTAAGCTTAGTTTGAGAAGACTTGATGCAATAATATAATATTTAATATTTTTAAATCTTTTAGTGATTTGAATAATTGTTTAGTTTGAGAATGCTTAAAAAATAACATTTTGAAATATTATTTTATAAAAAAAATATCATTTATAATGTACTATTAACTATAAGTTTCAACCAAAAAATATTTACCACCTTTAATATTGATTAATACTAAAGGAGCAATTCAACTATTAAAAAATATAAACATAATTGATCATCACAAAGTGAAGCCAAATTATTCCAAAACATATTATTATTTTCATAATAAATATTTAATCAATAATTTTATGCCAAATAAAATTATACATTTAAATACCACTTAAAAATTAAAACATTGATTTTTGTATTTTCATCTCTAAATATAGATTATAATTTTAATTATTTTTTTAATATCACTATTTGCATAAAAATTCATACTTTTTTGTAATTTCTTTTCTTACGATAACATAAATTTAGTATTTGTTAAATGTATGACAAAAATGTGTCATGTATATTTAAATAAGAAAATTAAAATTGAATATTTGAATTTATTTACCTTATGAAGATAAAAACTAAATTTTTTTTTTTTTGTTAAATTCTGAGATAAAACATGTTTTTTCCCCTCAAAAGTAATCTTCAAATTATCTTCAAAACAATTAAGTTAAATCAAAGCAAAAAATTTTAATTTAACAAATAGCATGGCAATTGTGAACAAGTCAATGTTAAAATGTTAATATACACTTTATTTTTGGTACAATAAATTTAAGGTGGCTACTCCAATTAATATTTTATAGTTGTGATCATGTGAAGATATTTTATTTTGATTATTAGATGATAAGTTGTTAAAACTTAATTTTTATATGTCATAAAAATATTGCTTTTATTTAAAATATGACCAAACAAAGTCACCAAAAAAAAAATATGACCAAACAAATATGTTACATTTTTTAAACAAAAATGATCATAAAAAACTTTAATGTTTTTCATTGGCTCTCAAGTAGTATTTAATGTTACAATTTAACTAGGTATCCTTTAAAAGTTGTACAATATTCAGCCTTTTATTATAATAATAATTTTAAATTTCTGTTTCAGATTTAATATATTTAATTATTAATATATTATAATTTAAATACACATCCAAAAATCAAATTAGTTAGAATTCAAAATTTCGAATTTAAAATTCTAAAATAAATCTTAAATCATCTTAAATCACTAGTAAAATCTTCACTCTGTAAAGATTCAGAGCTGTAGCGCCTCCTCCTCATCTGTGGCCGCTTTCGTCTTCTCCTGCGTTGCGCACTCCTCTGCGACGATCTCCTCCTTCGGCGACGCGCTCCTCCCCGCGCCTCCTCTATTGATGGGCTCCTCCTCGTCCCTGGTCTCCTCCCTCGCGCCACACACAACCGCCCCCTTCTCCCGCGACTCCCCCTTTCTCCTCCCCCACGTCACACTCCTTCTGTCTCTGGTAGTTATGCTTGCAAAATTCTAAAAAAATTTGGTTGAGTTTATTCATGAAGATATGTTATCCCTTTTTTTTCGCTTAATAAAAAGTTCTATTTTTTTTAATTAATGTATAATATTGGAAGTGTCTGTGTTTTTTTTTTCTTTTTTCTTTAAATGTATTTGTGATTATAATTTTTTTTTGCACTCATATGTTTGATTTGGGAATTGTAATGTTAACCTAATTTAGATGTGTCAATACTTAATTTTGGATGTGTTCATATTGTTCATTATGTTCTTATGTACATATATAAAAGTTTTTTTACATGAGTTTTGGATGTGTTGGATAAAATATTTAGAGTGCATTCTTATAATTTTGGATGTGTATTTGAGTTTAATTTTGTCTGTGTTCAATATGTAATTTAGAACTATAATAACAATAATTTAGATGTGTTAATACATAATTTTAAATGTGTTTATGTTGTTTATTTAATTTTAAATGTGTTTTTTACATGAGTTTTGAATGTTTTGAATAAAAAAAATAATTGAAGTGAGTTTAATTGATTTTGAAAACTTCACTA
>NC_029791.2:120101289-120108288 GCF_000816755.2 Arachis ipaensis | reverse complement strand
TTTTTTTCTGTTAATAAACGTGTTTATGCTTTACTTGCTGGCTTTTTTTTCCCTCTATTAATGAAAGGCATCATAATTTTGGATGTGTCTATATTGTTATTTTTTTCTGATTAATTAAAGTATAATTTTGGATGTTTTTATGTTGTTTTTTTAATCTGGGAGGCTGTATAATTTTAAATGTGTTTTTATGTGTTTTAGATGTATTTATATTGTTGTTGTTTTTTAATTCTGGTTACTAAAAAGTTGCATAATTTTATATGTGTTTATGTGTTTAATTGGAGCCAGCTGAGCTTGTAATCAAACTGTTTTGGATGTGTACATAATTTTTGTTGACTATTCTGCATTATTTGTAGTGGTTGGTCTCCTCTTTCATTTTTTTATTTTTTTTCGATTAATGAAAGACAACATAATTTTAGATGTGTTTATATTATTTTTTATTTTTCTCTCGATTAATGAAAGGTAACATAATTTTGGATGTGTTTATGTTGTTCTTGTTTTGGTTTTTTTTCCTGAATAATCAAAGGCAACATACTTTTGAATGTGTTTGGACCAGCTGAGTTTATAATGATATTCTAATTTCGGATGTATAGATAAAATACTTACATGAGTTTTTTTTTATTTGAAGCAGAAAATTTTGCTATATGAGAGAATAATATGGTCTCTATGAAAGAGAGATAAAGATAAAGAATGTGAACGAGAAATTGGTAACGATGATAGAGAAGGAGAAAATAAAGAAAATATTTTATTATAGTGATAAGAAGTTAGAGATTTTTTAGTTGATAAAGTTTAAAATAAGAGTGGTTCCTTAAAAATAGAAAATATAATTAATTAAAAATTAAAATAATAAAATATTAAAAATTGAATTTTGTTGTATAAGTAGCATTTTCTTAATGCTATTTAACTATTATAATCTTATCCCTGCCGCAGAAAGAAGAAAACAAAAAATCGAATTATTACTATGAAAGTCGTACGGAACTTTAAGCCATTTAGAGTCCGTTTGGGAAGTAGCAGAAGCTACTTTTTTTGACTTTTGGATTATGAAAAGTCATAATCTGCGTGTTTGGCACCATCTTAAAAAAAGCTTTTAACTTCCCGAAAAGTTAATTTACAGCTTTTTGAAGAAGTAGAAATATATGACTTTTCGGCTTTTTGATAAGTCATTTTACCACCTTTTTTTTAAATTAATTTCAAAACAAAAAAAATCTACTCTATGAAAAATATTGACTCTTCACCGCCATTTTCACTCAAGGTCTGCTAGAAGCATTGGCCTTCCACCATCATTCCACCATCATTCTCATGCAATGTTCCGACCCTCACCATCATTTTCACGTAATGATTCATCTGATGAAAGTATTGATCCTCTACCACCATTTTCATTTTCAGACAATATTGCATCTGAAGAACAACCTACTGCATATATTCCTTCTAAGTATTTTTTTTATCATTTTATCACTCTATTTTTTATTATTAAATTTGTATTTAAATGTGGTATGAAATTTTAGTTTTAATTTTATTTTTTTCACATGTGATTTTATAGCTTGCTATTATTTTCATAGTTAATTATAGCAAGTTCTTAACCTCAATAAAGGAGAAGGGAGTTCTAATAGGAGTAAAATAAAAAACAGCAACAAAATATACATTGACACATTTTATAGTTATTTTTTATTTTCACCTACCATATCATACACAATATTAGTGATTAGATTAGGTAAAATCAACATTCAATATTGGAAAATATTTGTTATCATCGTTATTTTAATATTCATCCTCTTTTGTAAAAAAAAAAATTATTTTTTGAGTTATTTATCCAAACACTACAACTTTAAAATAAGTACTTTTATAACTAAAAATCCAAACACAAAATAACTTATTTATAAGCTACTATTAATAAAAGTCATTATGCTTTAAGCTCTTTTTCCAAAAGAACTTATTTAAGTTATTTATCCAAACTGGGCCTTAATACTCTTTGAAGCTATTTCTCATTGCACTGAAAAAAA
This sequence comes from Arachis ipaensis, assembly GCF_000816755.2. Classification (NCBI taxonomy): domain Eukaryota; kingdom Viridiplantae; phylum Streptophyta; class Magnoliopsida; order Fabales; family Fabaceae; genus Arachis; species Arachis ipaensis. Next base: position 120,106,291 of record NC_029791.2, on the reverse strand, counting down.
TTAAGTGTCGCTAAGTCACTATGTTCATGATTAAAATAGAATATCTGTATTGATATACCTTATAATTTCCCTAAGTAGTAGAAATAATAATTTCACAACAAATTGAGATTGCTTCTTTAGAAGCTAGAATTATGATTGATTAGCTCTATCAAAAGCAAAGTAACTGTACTGTGACCTATTCACATAACCCATAACCTAACATGGCGCAGTTAGTTCCTTTGTTCCAAGTTTGACCAGAACAGAAAGAAAAGGTCAACGGGGTAATAGCATCTAGCCTTTGACAGTAACCTGCATAAAAGGCAGTAAAAAGATTAAATAGTAACTCACCAAACATGAAGAACAATCGTAGAAACATCCATGAAATGACCTTATATATAAGCTAAGAAAACAACAATTATGGTTGCAACTCTGATTACTAGTCCAATTCTGGGGAAAAAAATGGGAATTTTCTCCATCAAGCAAAAGAATTATTATGAAGACAACCACAATTTTTGAGTTTGCTTCATAGTTTCACACCGAAATTTTAACAAAATATAGATAAAATAATTCTCTAACAAGCACTAAGCACCCCAATGAGCTTGCATATAAATTTGTCACGCTACACACCAAGAGTTGTTTTTTTTAGAGTATATATCCATTTTGGTCCTCAAACAATTTTAGATTGGACACTTTAGTCCCCAACTAAAATTAATTATTCTATTAGTTCCTAACAATTAACTCTGTTAGTCACTTAGGTCCTTTATTCCGTTAATTCTAACGAAGGACAAAATAGTCCCTGACAACTCTAACAGGGGACAAAATGATCCCTGATCTCCTCTATTCGAAAACGACACTGTTCTCTCCCAATTTCCATCATATCTCGCATAACACTAACAGTCTAACACTGTAACTTCAAACTACACAATGTACACTCTATAAATTTAATATTCACAGGAAAAAAATCTTCAACTTGTTCTCAACCAATTCATACTTAGGAAACTAATGCCTATGTCTTTCAACTAGTTGTCATCTTTGATGGATCCCATGAATCTAGACAACAAGTCTGATTTGTTAAGACTCGTCGTCGTTGTTGCCATCTCCCTCCTCCTCTGCCCTAACATCTCCATGACCACATTGTCCACCACTCCAATCGCTTCCTTCAGCTTCTTCTCCGAACCAATGTTAAGTAATCGCTTCAGTTTCCATATGAGCGGCAACGACGACATTGCTCGTTGTAAAAGCTTGGACTCCGGGAAAGAAGGAATGAAGCACTCAGTGTCTATTTCAAATGAGAATTTACATATGATGTCGAAAGAGAATCTTCTCATGATGTCCTAATGTCCAACAATCTATATTGCTTGCCGGAGAGTGGAGAAAGGCGTGCCCTTATAATAGTTGTGGAACTTGGTCTTGAGGATGTCGTGGACGTTGTCGGAGTTGGAGGTGATATTATCAAAGACGTGGAAGTGGATACTTTTGGTGGGTGAAGTGCAGAGGAGGTGGATGTACCAGTCACAAAGATTTAGGAAGTGTGTGGTCCATGATATGTTGAGGTAGGTGCGACACGTGTGACAATTACACCATGGCTTAATTTTGGAAGTAAAGAGGAGGAAGGAAAAGATGGAAAAAAAGACGGTGAATGTGAAGAAGGAGAGTATGAATGTTAGGGTTATGCGAGATATGATAAAAATTGGGGAAGAACAGTCTCGTTTTCGAATAAAGGGGTCAGGAATCATTTTGTTCCTTGTTAGAGTTGTCAGGGATCATTTTATCCAATGTTAGAGTTTTCAGAGACCATTTTGTCTTCCGTTAGAATTGACGGAGCCAAGAACATAAGTGACTGACATAATTAATTGTTAAGGACCTATTGAGTAATTAATTTTAGTTGGAGACTAAAATGTCTGATTTAAAATTCTTTGAGGACTAAAATGGTTATATACTTTTTTTTTTTAATATTTGATTTATTTCTAAGTTAATTTCGTTTCGGTCTTCAGATATAAGCATACCTGTACAGCTTGTTGCTCTGCATGTCATGCATAAACATCACTTGCGCAGATATTCCCCATCATCAAGGTAATGAAGTAAGTTTGTGCAAGTCAAAGTTTGTTGGACTGGGTTGTCAATGTCTCTATTATTGTCATCTCTATTATGGTCACCAATTTCAGCAGGTTGTTCTAACCGGATAGTATGACCAAATAGCTGAAATGAAACAGTAGTAGAATGGCCAGATTTGGCTGAGTTGCTGTTAGGTTGTTCTGTCAATATAGTATCAGTCCTCGGTACTACTATGTTGTTCCCCAAGGAATTATCCATAAACGTTGGAGAGTTGTTACTTGCAAAAATGGAACAAATAGGAGCAGAAGAGACATCATGCCTGGCTCCCTGCATGGCAGCAGGAGAAGTTTTGCCATAATAACTCAATAATGCTTCTTTAAACAGTACCATTGCTGAATTAGGACTAGAGAATCTTGGTATAGAAAGGGAGGATTCTTCCTCTCTATTAGTAACTCTAAGCTTCTTTGTTGGGGGGAATGCCGCGGGAGTTGAAGGTAAGGCAGAAAGAATCTCCACCTGCCATGGACTGACTGAGTTTGCATTCTTCAAGATTTCATCATGATCATCCCATGTGACCTAGATGATGTCAAATAAGATAAAGAGTACCAAAATCAGTACCAGTAATTTGATGTAGTTTCCTTCAATGGAAAACATTTCAGTTACAAAAGTCAACAAAGACTCCTAATCAAGCGAGAAAAAAACATGAAAATTGATGGAAAACATCCCCCATAAAACCCAGTTTACTATGTACACAAAACACCGAGAAACACCTCTCTTTTTTTTTTTCACATAAAACAGACCCAAAAAGTCGTTCTTCACATATAATACCAAAACACCATTCCGTCAAGATCCATTAAACTGTATAACAAACCACTCAAAATCCACAATTAGGCGCAGAAAATAAGCAGGAAAAAAACCAAAGAAAACCACTGAATGTCCCCCTTATCATTCATACCTGAAGCATGCGCCAAGGAGAACTGCTCCATGGTTGATCATCAGCGGGAACAGAAATACCAGAAACAGTTCCTTGAAACCAAGTCATCTGCGAAGAATCGTAGTTCTCTCTGGCCATCTTCACTCTCTTCCCAACACTATAAAGAACATCATTCATCTTCGTCTCCACATCTTCTGCCTTCACAATAAACTCCTCCCATCCCACACTCGGATAGTAAATAACTTCGAACGGCTTGTTCTGCGCTGCCAGCTCCATAGCCTCTGCCACCGACGCTGAAGTCACCCTCCCCTTCCCGTTCCTTGCAAACCCTTCTGTCATCACCTCTTCTTCTTCCTTTTCCAGCTCGTCCATCCCCACGGACGCTGCTGATAACCAGTCCAATCCGTCCTCGTCCGGCGACATATTGCGGCGTAACCCGACGAATATCTTCCCATCGGAGTCCTTCATGAAGATTAGAGTATCCCCGTAGATAAGCTTCTTGCTGTCCACGAACTTGCTCCACCCTGCAGTCAAAAGGTGCCGCTTCGGCCTTCCGCGGTAGCCATGGCGGAACTCCCAAACATTGCCATGAAGGTCGGTAATGCTAAGCGTCTGCCCCGGCCGTTTTTCTTCAAAGTTCAACGGCGGGAGGATCAAGTCCGCACAGAGCCTCGGCACCAAAAATGCTCCACCATTGTTCGCATCTGACCGCGTGAGAATCTTGGCATACGACTCAACCTTTTCATCGTCGCCATTGCCATTGCCACCGCTGCCTTCGGCGGCGCCGGCAGGTGGAAAAAAATCTTGAGCTGATCCATCGGTGACAGGATGGAGAAGAATCTTGAGGAAGACCTCGTCAGTATTACGGTCCGCGAAGAAATTGACGGCGGAGACACGGCAAGGGATGACCGGCCTGGCGTAAACTAGAGATGAAAGATTTCGCGGTTTCGAAGCAGCTTGGTCGATGTGTCCCTGTGGAAAGTAATAAACCTTAGAGTTCATTACTGGTGCCCGCGCAGAGATTCCAGCGCATGCGCGCCAGAATTTGGCGGGTATAGGGGTTGGACTCGACGGCGATGTTGAGAGCGTGGGAGAACTACGGCGAAGGCGAGGCATGGCTGAAGCCTGAAAGTTAGTTTACAAAAGAAAGATAACAAGACAGATGGAGAGAAAGATGTCGGTATGAGTTTTTTTTCGAGTGAGTGAGAGAAGTGAATGGAGCCTTTTATAACATGTGTATAGTTACGATCTCTGTTTTAATTTATGGTCTAATTTCTTTTATTTTTATCCTTTTGTGATATTTTTGTACTAATTTATCATGGAATTAAAAGTATAAATTTAAATTGATTTAATACATGAATAATTAACTGAATCAAAATTCAAATTTCTTTTAGTAACCAATTACAACTAATGGTAAGACAGGATGACAATTTAAATTTTAACATGTTATCTGTATTTCGCTTTAAAATATTGTATTGCTTAATAAAAAGGCTTACAGGAGAAACCCAAGGCGGCCCAATAGAGACAATGGTTTTTCTAATAGCCCAATGTGAAGTAGCTTTAAAGGTACAAAGGAAAAAAGAAAAATACGGATAATTCTTTTCCATCTTTACTATAATAAGTAATTATCTTAATAAAAATACGTTAATTTTGAAAGAAAATTACCGATTAATATGAACATGAATTATTCTGAACATATTTTAGTAGTAAGATTGAAGGAACTTGACAACTTATAATTCAAGCATTGCAAACAGATCACTAATCAATTAATATTGTTAACAGATCAAATCAAAGAAAAAAACAAGAGGCAATAAGAGACCAAATATAAGAGTTAACTTCTGTGAATGACCCGCTATACAAGTTGACTATACTACTGTTACCTCATCAAAAAAGCACATAGTATGACCAAATTAATTAATTAATATAATCTGTTATTTATTGTATATCATCTATTATATCTAGTATTTATTATCTATTATATATAATTAAAGAGTTTAATTAATATGTATACTAAAAATATACCCCAAAATTATT
>NC_029791.2:120091795-120101151 GCF_000816755.2 Arachis ipaensis | reverse complement strand
TTAGGTATATAAGTTGTTTAAAAATTAAATTTATCATATTATAATTTTTGTAATACAGTAGATAAAATTGTAATTTTTCTATATCTATAGAAACTATTATAGAGTATAGTAATTTTTAATTGAACGTAATCTACTGTACAAATGTAGTGATTTACATAAAATATTATGCTATAAAAAACGGTTACACTTTTTAGTAAGAAATTTTGCTAACAAAAAACTACGAATGGCTATGGCGATTTATAAATTATGGCACACAGTAGCTGTTTATACATACGACTACATGAGAGGATTGAAGGTTTAAAACCGTTATATAATATAACATAATATTATTATATGTATATAACTTGATATGTCTAAACATGCAACTTTTCAACTTACTGAGGACTACATTTTTTTTTTACCAAAGTAGGAGACTCGAACCCGCAACCTCTTAATTGAGTATGGGGAGACTATGCCATTTGAGCTATTACTCATTAGCTTAAAAATTTAGAAAGATAGGAGACTCAAACCCGCAACCTCTTAATTGAGTATGGGGAGTTTATGCCATTTAAGCTATTACTCATTGGCTATTGAGGACTACATTGGAAGATGATGATGATACTATTTTATAGTATTTAATTTGTTCAAATAAATTATTTGTAGAAAAATATGTAACAAGGGCAACATATTTTTATTCTAATAATTTTCTATGTCACTTTTTTTTTAAATAAAATGTATTCATAGCTTGGTGTATGCTAACAAGCAAATAATTTTTTAGATTTAATAAAATATAATTAATTTATATTTAAAGTGTAATTATATATTGTGCTGCATTAAGGGAAGAGAACAATGAAATTGTATTTTAAATTATAATTAAGAATTCGTTTTACAATACTAATGAGTTATAACTCAAATGACATAGTCTCCCTATACTCAATTAAGAGCGAGGTTGTGGGTTCGAGTCTCCTGTCTTTGGTATAAAAAAAAATTTTATCACTCTATTTTTATTATTAAATTTGTATTTAATATTGTGTGGTATGAAATCTAAGTTTTAATTTTTTTTTTCATATGTGGTTTTATTTTTATATAATTTGTTATTTTTTGATAGTACAACAAGTTCTAAACCCCAATAAAAGAAGAAGGAATTTTAGTAGGAGTAGCAAAAATAAGAAACAGCAACAAAATATAGATGACACACATTTTACATTTGTGGTTTATTTTCACCTACCATATCATACACAATAAAATACCAACCACTGGTTATACAATAATTTTTTTTGCATTGCATCAAAATTATTATGAATTAGAATTTTATTAAAAAATATTTGTTATCATCATTATTTAAATATCCATTCTCTTCTGCATAAACTGTCCAGTGCCCAGCATAAAATTACGTTCAATTAAAAATCACTACAATCTATAACAATTTTTATAGATATAAAAAAATGGTAATTTTTGCTGCAATATTAAAAAATTATAATTTGATAAATTTAATTTCCAAATAATTATTATTATATCAGTTAAAATTTGTCTAACTCACTTTATCATTTTTGTGAATTAAAGTGAATCAACCCATGAATTGTAACATATTTCGATAATTTTAAATATAGTTTATAACAATATCAAATAATAGTTATAATTTTAATCTAATCTCCCAGGTATCATATCACAGAACTTGTCTGGTTAGAAAAACACTCATATCACTGCCGCGAGGCATGGCTAATTGGAAGATATTGTTGTTGTTATGCATATACGTTGCTACATTTTTGTGGGGTCATCCCGATCTTATTGATGAATTTTGCAAATGGATTTTCATCACTCGGAATATTGATATAGATATATCAGATGCCATGGATTAATATATTTGATGAGCAATGCTTTTGTTATTTTTACATTAGAAAAGTATGGGAAGACAATAAAATATGTATATAATGAAGGTTTAAAAAGTATCAGAGATATAATCATTAGTGTTATTTTTTTTTTCATTAGTGTAAGTCTCTGAAATGAGTGGTATCATGATATAGTATTAAAGCTTTAGATCCAAAAGATAAATTTGTCAGAGAGTGATTAGTGTATGATTAATTAGAAGAAAGGAAAAACACGCACCAAATGAAATTCAATTGAGGCTTTTTCTGCTGCATATAATTAGGGCAAAGCTCCAGAGGCGGATGGTAAAATAAATAGCCAATTCTGTAACCTGAAGCTGTATCATATTGCTTGGATTTGTTCAAATCCCATTGCAATTTGTCCCTACTCTACTGAATTTTAACTGACAAAATCATATTTGCAACGTCTTGGAGAAATAATTCTTGAATGAGATTCTGATTCCAATTTCTATCTTCAGTAATTAGATCTTTAACTCTTGGAACCAACTCAGAAATAGCTTGTCTATTTGGCACGTCAGAAATCATTAAAGGATACAGAGGAGGCAGCCAAGGATCCTCAAAGGTTCGGATATTCTCACTAGTACCCACAGCCCAATTAAGACCTTTTTCAACAATCTTTCGGCCTTCCAGTATACTCCTCCATCCCCAAGAAGGTAAGACTCCAATTTCTGCCGTTATAGCATTACCATTGCTAAAGTATTTACCTCTTAAGATTTTGGATAATAAGGAAGTAGGCTGTGTTACAAGTCGCCAAAACTGTTTGCCTAAAAGCGCCAGATTTTGGATTCTGAGATCTTTAAATCCAAGGCCTCCTTCTTTTCGTGGGCGAGTCATAGTGTCTCAGCTAATCCAAGCCATCCTCCTTTCAGAACCTTTTTGTCCCCACCAGAACTGAGAAAGTAGAGAGTGAATTTTCGAAATTAAGCCATCAGGCAACTTGAAGCAAGACAATGTATAAATAGGAATAGCTTCTCCCACTGCCTTAAGCAATACGTGTCTACCACCTAACGAAAGAAGATTGCGCTTCCACCCTTGGATTCTTTTCCGAACCTTTTCTTTGATCATACTAAAAGAAGTCTTTTTCGATTTAGAGACTGTAGAAGGCAAACCAATGTATTTATCCTGAGCCCCAATATGATTAATATTCATAGAGTTAGCCAGTAGTGTACGAGTAGTGGATGGAGTGTTGTGGCTAAAGAATACAGCAGATTTATTAAGATTTACCCTCTGGCCACTGATGCTTTCATAAGAATTCAATAAATGCAAGATATTTGAACATGCTTTAGGATTAGCCTTACATAATAAAATGGAATCATCAGCAAACAGGAGGTGGTTGACCTTGGGACATCGCCTATGTATCTGAAGACCTTGAATTAGTCTGTTTTGTTATGCCTTGTGTAGCAAGAAGGAGAGACCTTCTGCACAAAAAAGAAAAAGATAGGGAGATAGAGGATCTCCTTGTCAAATACCTCTATTTGGTTTGAAGAAACCATAAGGTTGTCCTTCCACAATAACAGAATAAGAAACAGTTGTCACTAATTCTCGAATCCACATGATCCATCGGGAGTCAAAACCAAACTTCTCCAATATAAACCAAAGAAAGTGCCATTCCACCCTATCATATGCCTTACTCATATCTAATTTTAGCGCCATTTCATTTTCGAGACCACTTTTTTTGTTCTTCAAGTAATGCATACACTCGTGAGCAATTAAGATATTATAAGAGATTAATCTGCCTTTAATAAAAGCACTCTGCATAGGGCTAATTAGTCTATTCATCATACCATGAAGCCTATGTACAAATACTTTGGGATCTTTGAAGCCTACGGTTCATGTGAGCTGTAACCTTAGGTTCAAAATCAATAAACAGAGGTTCAGGGTTCTCATGACAAGTAGAGAAAAAGATGTCCTTGAAATAAGATTCAGCCACAAAATCTTATGCCGACAACGCTTTATTTTTTGAGCTAGGATATACATGGCTGAACCATCAATCTGTTCATGCCAAACCTCTCTAACAATCTGCCTTATTTCATCATTGGAACACCATCTTTCTTGGAATTTGAATCGGCGTTTAGATCTCTCAGTTCTCGGATTAGAGTCTAGGAGAAGAGGGGCATGATCCGAGCTTGATTCTGACAGTCTAAGAACCGTTGCACTGGGATAGAGTTGCTGCCAATCAATTCCTACTAGGAATCGGTCCAGTCTTTCCTGTATTAACTCATCACCCCTCCGTCTATTTGACCAAGTGAATGGTCTTCCGACCATACCAATATCAATCAGAGAATTGTCATCAATAAAACTATTAAAGGTTTCAATAGAAGAATGAGATTTAGCACCCCCACCTGCTTTCTCCAATTGATTAGAAATGGCATTAAAATCCCCCATTAACACAACCTTACCATCGAACTGTTGGGTGACTGAAGTTAATTCAGCAAATTGAGCCCTTCTATGTTGATCATTTGAACTGAGATAAACACCTAGAACACCATAGGGATCATTAGAACCAGCTGTCAGAACTGATGCCGCAATGAAAAATCTACCATGCTGTAAAATCTGAACAGTGCAACCATCCCTCCATGCCATTGCCAAACCCCCTGATAATCCATCCGGATCTACAATAAACCATTCCTTCAAATCACAAGATCTTAGTTTTCCTTCAACTTGTCGATATTGATTTTTTGTTTCACAGATAAAACCAACCTTGGGGGAGTAGGATTTGCAAATCCCTTTAAGATTGTGGATTGTCAGGGGTCTCCCCAAACCCCGACAATTCCACGAGATCAGTTTTATATTTCTTTGGGTGCTACTTGAAGGCTGGCACCCTCCACCGTCATAGCAATTATATGAGGGTTCTGAGTCTCTGATTTGTTGCTCATGGTGTAGAGAAAATTAGAATTGGTATTCAATGATTCCAAAGAGACATAAGATATATGGAATGAGTGAATTAGAAAACGAAATGAATTAAAAGAGGAATGAATTGGGAGAGAAAACGAAAATTAGGGAGTTAAGTGGAAAAGAAATTAAGAAAAGAAAGTAGAAGAAGATGGAAAAGAGTTTGACGAAGAAAAGACAAAGAAATGTGTAACCATGGAGACGGCGCAGTGAAACCCTAGCAGAGCGTCGGGCGCTAGATGAGGAGTACGTACTCCCACAAAAATTTAAAAAGATATGTGACTCGAACCCGCGACCTTTTAATTGACTATGCCATTTGAACTATAATTCATTGACAGTATATTTCATTTACTTGCATATAAATAATTGAAACTTATTACACATGCTTTGTCATCCCGTGATTATGTTGTATTTTTATTTTCATTATATTAATTAAAAATTTAATAATTTAAAAAAAAAGTTATACATCGTTGAAGAAAGAAGAAAGGATAGAATGGATAATGTTATGTTGACTGACAAAAATATCTTCAAACAAAAAGTGTATATATTTAAATTCGTCCTTTGATTGAGTTGCAATGATATTCATTCATCCACAAGCTGACCACCCGCATTATTTGAAGGCAATTCAAGTTGAAGAGAAGAGATAACAATTAAATTTAATTAATTGTTATCCTATCTTATATTTTCTTTTAATAATGTAAGAGATTCAAATTTTTTAGGAAAATAAAAAGAGAAGAGAACGTAATTACTTTAGCAAGTGATTCTTTATTATCCAAGTAATTATTATTTGAGACTAAACTAAACACTAGTTTTACAATATATATACCACATAATTTACTTTTTGAAGTTAATATGACCAAAAGCAATAGAAGTTTATAACTACTGCTCATAAAACATTAATATTTAAACTTAAAAACAAAAATGTGAATTGCTGCTTGCCTTTTAATTCAATAGTCAAATTAAAAGTATTCAATAAATTCAATATCTATAATAAGTAATAAGATATTACATTTTATTCTCTAAGATAAAATTTAAATTTTAGAGGATCCAAATCCTTATCCAAGTAGTTGAATATCAAAATAATAATACCCCTAGTTTTTAGCAAGGAATGTTATGATCGTTGAAGAAAGAAGAAAGGATAGAATGGATAATGTTATGTTCACTGACAAAAATATCTTCAAACAAAAAGTGTATATATTTAAATTCGTCCTTTGATTGAGTTGCAATGATATTCATTCATTCATAAGCTGACCACCCGCATTATTTGAAGGCAATTCAAGTTGAAGAGAAGAGATAACAATTAAATTTAATTAATTGTTATCCTATCTTATATTTTCTTTTAATAATGTAAGAGATTCAAATTTTTTAGGAAAATAAAAAGAGAAGAGAACGTAATTACTTTAGCAAGTGATTCTTTATTATCCAAGTAATTATTATTTGAGACTAAACTAAACACTAGTTTTACAATATACCACATAATTTACTTTTTGAAGTTAGGTAATATGACCAAAAGCAATAGAAGTTTATAACTACTGCTCATAAAACATTAATATTTAAACTTAAAAACAAAAATGTGAATTGCTGCTTGCCTTTTAATTCAATAGTCAAATTAAAAGTATTCAATAAATTCAATATCTAAGTTTATGTTGTTTGTATTCATTTATACTAATTTTTTGTATATTAGTACAAGTTCATTTATATAATTTTTAGAAATATAAATATATTCTATTTAGTAAACAAGACAAATAAATATAAAATTTTACACAATATTATTTTGTTAAAAAAAAGGACAATGAAAAAAATAGAATCATCATTTTTATATTTTTTTTCTGTGTCATTTTTTATCTTTAATTTTTTATTTCAAAATATTTACTAAAAGAATATAATTAAAGTGTATGCATTTAATATTTTATCCTTTTAAGAACTATTATTTTGAGTAGGAGATAAGAATCATGTTTAAAACGAATATGTTAAGTGAACCATGTCCTTTAGAATATTAAATGTTTAAATAATATTGCTTCCAATAGAAAATACTCTCTACTAAAAAATTGTTTATTAGAGACAAATTTATAGATAAATTTGATGTTAATTACAGATGAATTTTTGTTTATTAACGGATTTTGTCTATAAAAAAAATCTCATAAAAAAAAATTTACCAACAATTTTTTTTGTCGGTAATTTATCTACAGATTTTTCTTTGTTATAAAATTTTTTTTTTCGGTAATCATCACTTGCTAAAAAGGTCACATTTTTTAACAGATATTTGTTGGTAACTAGCGTCAAACTTTTCGACAAATTTTTGTCTGTAACTAGAATCAAATTTTTCGACAGATTTTCTGTTTGTAATTAGAGACTGGAAAAGCATTCACAACTCGAAATATAGAAGAATTTTTTATTTGTAAATCTATCAGTAAGATAAAACAGAATTTTTTTTATTTTTTTTTTTTTTTTGCAAAATAAACTGAATTTTATACAAAATAAATACAAATTTAATCAAGACAAATTTTTATCCAATTTTCATCTAACTTGTATTCAAATATTTATAATATTTTAAAAAATAAACAAGTTTATCATATTATCAAACTAAAAGAAAAAAAAAATTATAAACAAACAAGTCAATTCAAAACATAAACAAAATGTATTGATATATCAACTATAATCTATCAGTTGCATAAGATTTTCACTATCCAACTCTGAGATAACTTTATTAGAAAATTTAGATGCTCAACATGCTTTTCACATTCAATTAATAAGGCCAAGTTGTTCTGCTCCAAATCTTCTATAGAACTTGGCAAGATAAACATCTCGATCTGAGCATTAACAGCTTGTCAAGTTCTTCAAATTCTATCTTCCCCAATCGCTTCTCTTCTTGTGGTACATGAACAAGATTCTCCAATTTTGTCATGCGAGCACCACATGAACAAGTTTCTTTTCCTATAATTAATCCTCATATATCATAAAAACTTGTGACATTAAAAGGCCAAATTAATAATTATCTATGATAGTTAGTTTTGCTATGTACTTGAAGACCCTTGAGGACCTTACTGAAAGCATGCAAAAGCCATTTATCGTTATGCAAAGGCTAGATGAGAAAATTGCTCCAATGCTTGAGGCGGATGGAGAGCTCTTCAATTCAAGGTGAGAAAAAATTATTGATATTTGATTCAGAAACTCTTAGCTGTACCTTTGTATCTGCTTGCTTCATGACTAAATATGCAAACCTTGCTTACTTTTGTAATTGACTTGCGATGGAAAAGAATTTGACTGGTAACTGTGTATAATTCTCAGCTTAAAATAGTCTGTATCTATAAAATATTAAAGATCCTCTATCATGATGTTATGTTATTATAGAAAAAATAAATGTAGGGCTGCACATGGATCGGATAATATCCGCATATCCGTGGTAATTATCCGCATCCAATCCGAGTTTTGTGAATATTATCCGATCCGCAGAGCCATCGGATCGGATCGGATCGGATCCGCACTATGGTCAGATCGGATTGCGGATTTGGCAGTGATATCCGCGGATCCGATCCGCAAATCCGCATATCCGCACATCACATATAAATAGCATAGTTTAAGAAAATAAACCCTAATGTGATATTTTGAGATGTCCAGAAATTTCTCCAATAGAAACCAAACATTCTTAGAACCTTTATATGAATCTGACATTTTAAAATAACTAAATAAAACTATGGTAGCTGTAACTTAAATTTTTCAAACATGATATACACTCAAAATTTTTAGAAAGTGAATTAAATATATTTTATAAACCATACTAGTGTTTATCAAACATTACAGCTAGGTAATAAATTTTCAGTGTAACAAATTTATTTCTTTAAGTGATATTATTTTATTTAGTACATATCTCTCTTGTGAAAATTTCATTCTAATTAGTCAAAGAGTAATTTCAATCTATGTACTTAGTATATTGCAGTTCATAAACTGGTAATTATAGTTCCTTCAAGTGCGAGCAGCAGATGTGAGAGCTCGTGCGAGCAAGCGGCGGCGGAGGGACCTCATGCTAGCCAGCGGCGACAAAACAAAAGTGACGAAGAGAGAGAATCTTACAGAGAAGAAGACCAAACTTAAAGGAAGGATTGGAGAAGATGAAGTTCAGCATCAGATAAGTTGTGTGTTTTGTGCTAATGGGATTTGTATTTATGCAAACAATGTTTAAGTGATTTCTGATATTTACGGCTTTTATTATATATTTTAATCTTTTAAATTCAAAATTTACTATAATGGTTTAGAGATTTAGTTCAAGGCTTCATATTGGTCCTGGATTTTTGTTGGTGTTGAGGCAACGAATGGAATAGAGCTAACTCTGATTTGTCATGCTAGACACAAGGTTAAATAATGTTTGTTCGTTTTGGCACTTAAATAAAACAAAAACGATGTCATTTTGGAGAATAAAAGGAGATAAAATAATTTGTACATCATATAAACTCTTTTTTATCTTTTTGTTTTATTTTATTTAAGCGTCAAAATGAAACGACATTGTTTAGCTATGTATTTAGGATGGTAAGTCAGAGCTAAGGACTAATATAATGTTAAAAAAGATCTAAGGACTAATATGGTGTCACGCTAAATCTCACA
>NC_029791.2:120061998-120091518 GCF_000816755.2 Arachis ipaensis | reverse complement strand
CAAGACAAAGTTGTTTTTGCTAGATTTTTTTTTACAGCATTCTCTTCAAGTAATTTCTTCGGTGATATAAAAAAAATATACAAAGATATATATTGTAAATATTTTTTTAGTTTTTTAATACTTCACAAAAATTTTAATTATCGTCCTAACATTTTTTTTTGGGAAATGGAGATGAAAATCGCGGAAAAAATTTTAGATTGAGGATGAAAATTTTTTCGCCCATAATTTTTTTTCGAAAATTATTATAGGTATATTAATTAATTTAGTGCTTCAAATAGAACTATTGCTGTAACAACAATTCTAATGCTTGATGTTTAAAATGTATTTCAAATAAAAATGATGTAATATCCACGATACTTGTTTTATGTTTAAAAGTATAACACATATTTTATTTAAAATTTAACATGATTAGAATTACTCTTATAACACATACTTGTTTTATGTTTTATTTCAAATAACATGATTAGAATTACTCTTAACACCATATTTAGCCATCTAATCCGCAGTTCTATTTGTTTTTCGGGACACTCACTCAACGTGAACAAGCCAAGAATGAGATAAAAGCTCCTGAATCTTATGAACCAAATCTGTTACTTCAAAATCAGATGAATATCCACTTGTAAACTCATGTATGATAGGCAGAATGTCAAAATAATTAGTTTCACATATAATAACTTAACATTTACTTAAATTATAACGTGTTATGATATAAGATAATTAAAAATATTACATTTATTTTATTTTAATTAATTAAAATTAATACAAAATATCCCGTAGTAATGTTACTAAACTTACAACATTTTTTCACTTTAAAAAAATTGTTATTTGTAATACCAAAAAAAAATGTTTGTACACACTACTGCTTCTTCACTTCAAGGTCATAATGCAATAGCATCTATCATGTGTCAGTTACCTGCATAAAAAGATTAAAAAGTTTAAGCAAAAAGTCAAGTCGTAAAACATATGAATGCCAACCATAGAAGTGGAGAACCATGGAATGACCTTATAGTAAAGAAAAAAAAATCCCAACAACACAGAAGGATAAAAGTGAAACAATTAATTCATTATGAATGGAAACTAATCTAACAAGTATCTCCATGAGCTAGATAATCCATTTCTTCGGTACAGAAATTATCAACTACACGACTACACACTAATAGCTGTTTTTTTTATATATATATATTTAATTCATTCTTAAGATAAATTTCAGTTTATTATTCAGATATAGGTTTATAGGCATACCTGTACAGCTAGATGTTACTCTTCACAGAGAAGACATTTTATTGTATGTTGTCTTCTCCTTCAACATTGTTATGGTCATCAATTTTATCAGAAACTTTATCTGTTTGAATAGTACAACCAAATAACTGAAATGAAGAAGCTCCAGATTTGGTTGAGTTGCTGTTAGGGGTCTCATCAATGGGAGTCGAACTAAACTTGCTTTGTGGTGATAAGTTTTTAGGCTTATGAGTGTCAATGTTAAGTTTTGGCAACATAACATTTAACTTTGGTACAATATTATTCTCAAAGGAACTATCAATAGACAGAGAAGGATCAATCGAAAAGAGGGGATGAGTAACTGCAGAAAATAGAGGATGCCTGGCTCCCTGCATGCTAGGGGAAAAAAGAGTATCATAATTACTCAACAATGTTTGATTCAGCAGTCCCATTGTTGAATCAGGAATAGAAAATCTTGAAATGGAAGAGGAGGATTCTCCCATTTCATTAGTGAATACTCCAGAACCATCTGTAGTTCTGAACCTCTTTGTTGGGGGAAACATTTGAGGAAGTAAAAATGTCTCAGAAAGAAGTTCCACCTGCCATGGACTGACAGAATTTACATTCTTCAAGATCTCGGATTCATCCCATGTAATCTGCAGAGAAAAAGGAAAAAAAAAAAGCCAAACATCAGCTTCAATAAAAAATATTATGACCAAATTTTTATTTAACCAAATCAATCAGTAAAAATCCATCTATTATTTTTTAACGAACCATAACAATACACAAATGAATTGCTGAGACATAACGACAGACCAACAAATTGTTTCTTTCTTTCCATTTTTTTTTATTATTATTATTAGATAATTACTACGTTAACATCGGGAAAACAAGAACACACCACAAGAAACCAAGAGATTCTTTCTTTAAATTTTTCTTTATTTGTTTCTTTCACTCCATTCTTTTTCTTTTTCCTTTCTCGCCATTTCTTAGTCAAAGTCCATATCACTATACATAAACACACAAATCAAAATTCACAAAACGGGCAAATTTTATACCTGAAGCATGCGCCAAGGAGAACCACTCCATGGTTGATCTTTACCGGGAACAGTAACACCAGAAACAGTTCCCTGAAACCAATCCATCCGTGACGAATCATAGTTCTCTCTGCCCATTTTCACTCTCATCCCAACACTCCAGGGAATACCATTAATCATCGCGTCCACGTCCTCCGCCTTCACCACAAACTCCCCCCAACCTACGCTTGGATAGTAAACAACTTCGAACGGCTTGTTTTGCGCCGCCAGCTCCATTGCCTCCGCCACAGATGTCGAAGACACTCTCCCCTTCCCGTTTCTTGCAAATCCCTCCGTCATCACCTCTTCTTCTTCTTCTTTCTCTTCTTTTTCTTCTTTGCCTTCGTCCATCCCGACGATAGCTTCACACCAATCCAATCCTCCATCTGAGATATCATCGTCCAGCGACATATTGCGGCGGAGCCCCACGAACATCCTCCCATGGGAGTCCTTCATGAAAACCACAGTATCTCCGGAGATAATCTTCTTGCTGTTAACGAACTTGCTCCAGCCAGATGTGAAGAGGTGCCGTCTCGGAGTCCCGCGGTGGATGTGGCGAAACTCCCATACGGCGCCGTGGAGGTCGGTTATTCTAAGGTTCTGCACCGGCGGGTCCTCTTCAAAGTTCAACGGCGGGAAGACCAAGTCCGCACAGGATCTCGGCACCGAAAACCCTCCACCATTATTCGCATCGGACCGCGTGAGAATCTTGGCGTAAGACGCAACCTCTTCATCGTCGCCATTGCCGTTGCCGCTGTTGCCTTCGGCGGCGACGGCAGGTGGAAGAAAATCTTGAGCGGATCCATCGGTAACAGGAAGAAGAAGAATCTTGAGGAAGACCTCGTCGGTGTTAGGGTCCGCGAAGTAGTTGACGGCGGCGACACGGCAAGGGATGACCGGCCTGGAGTAAACCCGAGGTGAAAGGTTTCGCGGTTGCGAAGCAGCTTGATCGATGTGTCCCTGTGGAAAGTAGTAAACCCTAGAGTTCACTACTGGTGCCTGCGCAGAGATTCCAGCACATGCGCGCCAGAATTTGGCGGGAATTGGTGTTGGCCTCGGCGGCAATGATGAGGACGGAGCACTACGGCGAGGCATGGCTGATGAGGACGGAGCACTACGGCAATGAGAGAGTGATTAGTATGTGTGGTTTTTTTTTATGACCGAAAAGAAAACAAATGTGGGGATTTTAAATCAAACTATGCAGTCTTTTATATAGCTACCCTTAGTCAATTGAATCAAACAAGTGATTAGTGGTGTAAGATTAGTTAGAAAACCCTCACAAAATCAAATTAAATTGAATTTTGAAATTTAAGTTTTTTGTTCTATCTTATCTTTGAATGGGAATATCTATGGTCATCACTGTTAACTGATCATTAATTAGTTCTATACTTCTATCATTTGTATATATAATTGTATTGTATGTGTGTTTTTACGTTTTAAGTTAGTAATAAAAACGCTTTTATTTGTATCCCTAATGACATGGCTTAGTTCGTTTGGAAAGATAAGTTTTCATGAAGTTCAATTTTTAAAGCAAGTTGATGATATATTGATATTAATTAATTGCATTCATTTCAACCTTAATACTACTATTTTACTACCTTCTTGACTTCCCATAACAATTACTCATTCTAACATTAGACCATCTCAAGTAGGAATTCATTTCAGTTCCTATTTATGGTCTATCTGTCATAAAAAGTAATTTCACATCAGTTTTTGCGTCACAAACAGTAAATAGGAACTCAAAACATCTCTCTCTTCTTCGTTAGGAGGAACTAACTTTAGTCTCTATTGTGGTCCCACTTAATTAATTAATTAAAATACTTGAAATTAATGTAATTAATTTTTTTCAATAATATTATTTAATTATTTAATATAATTATTTATTTAATTATAATTTCATTTAATTATTTATTTAAAACATAATGGCAAGTTACTATTGGTTCTCCTTGAGTCCCTCTAAGTACGGACTCATCTACCTTGAACTCCGTGAAGGAACTTGTTTCTCTGCTTCTCCAACGGTAAATTTCTCAAAGTGTCAGGAAAAAGTTGAATGAGGATCACCCATGATAGATGCTCTTAGTATTTTTATTTTCAATATATACGTAGGAATTGAAAATTAAAATAAATTTAATTAGATAAATAATGATTGTTTAGGGTAGCATGGTTGTTAAAGAAACAAAGGATAGTAATACTATAACAACCATCTTTAACTTTAGGTTACAGAAATCTTTCTACTAAATCATATTTCATATTTTAATAACAAATTACAACTAAAGATAAGATAAGGTCCATCCAAAAAAAAAAAAATACAAAGTAATATTTTAAATTTTAACATGTTATCCTTTTTTATTTATAAATTTGTTGTATTTATCGAAAATCTGGGTAAAGAAAATTATCTGTTTTAATTTATGTTCTAACTTCTTTTGTTTTTATTTTTTTTTAATATTTTTGTACTAATATATCATGGGATTAACAGTGCAAAGTTCAAATTAATCCAAGACATGAAAAATTAACTGAGTCAAAATTCAAATTTCTTTTAGTAACCAATTACAGCTAATGGTAAGACAGGATGACAATTTAAATTTTAACATGTTATCTTCTTCTATGTATAAATATTGTTCTTTGACCGATTTGGTTCTGAATTTAAAATATTGTATTGCTTAATAAAAAGGCTTACAGGAGAAACCCAAGGTGGCCCAACAGAGACAATGGTTTTTCTGATAGCCCAATGTGAAGTAGCTTTAAAGATACAAAGGAAAAAAAAACTGATAATTCTTTTCTCATCTTTACTATAATACGTAATTATCTTAATAAAAATATGTTAATTTGAAAGAAAATTAACGATTAATAAGAAAATGAATTATTCTGAACAGATCAGTATTTTAGTAGTAAGATTGAAGGAACTTGACAACTTGTAACTCAAGCATTGCAAACAGATCACTAATTAGTTAATATTGTTAACAGATCAAATCAAGGAAAAAAACAAGAGGCCAAATATAAGAGTTAACTTGCTGTAAATGACTAAATGACCCGCTATACAAGTTGACTGTACTATTGTTACCTCATCACAAAAGCACATAGTATGACCAAAATTAATTAATTAATATTATCTGTTGTTTATTGTATATCATCTATTTTATCTAAAAAAATTTATTTTTTTCAAAAGTTAATTTACAACTTTTTAAAGAAATAAAAATATATGATTTTTCCTTTTTGATAAGTCATTTATTACTTCTTTAAAAATAATTGACTTCAAAATAAAAAAAATTGCTTTCATTTTTGGCTCTGTAAAAATATTGTTTGTTTCTGCTGAAAATACTGACTCCTGAATTGAAAGTATTGACCTCCACCACCATTTAAAATAATGTTCCATCTAAACCACCTAATGCATATATTCCTGGATGAAATCTCAATTTTAATTTTATTTTTTTACATGTAATTTTATTTTTATATAGCTTGTTATTATTTTTACAGTTAGTTATAACAAGTTCTGACCCCCTAAAAAAGGAGGAGGCTAATCGGAGTAAAAATAAAAAATAAAAAACAGCAACAAAATATACATTGACACACATTTTATATTTATTTTTTATTTTTATCTATCATATCATACACAATAAAACAGCAAACACTAACTACACAATAATTTTTTTAGTATTATTATCAAGATTATTGTGAATTAAAATTTTATTACTATTCACCACATACGAAAAAATCATTATGGATGAAAGTGAAGTAGAAGAACCAATTTCTAATGATATTACGTGACAAAAAAAAATCGTTATAGGTGAAATTCTAATGCTTGATGTTTAAAATGTATTTCAAATGAAAATTATGTAATATCCACGATACTTGTTTTATGTTTAAAAGTATAACACATATTTTATTTAAAATTTAATAACTTAACATTTACTTAAATTATAACGTGTTACGATGAGATAATTAAAAATATAAATTTTATTTTATTTTAATTAACTAAAATTAATAAAAAAAAAGCGCCATAGTAATGTTACTAGGCCATGTTACTAAAGTTACAACATTTTTTCACTTTAAAAAATTTTGTTTCTAATACCAAAAAAAAAATTTTGTATACAGCTGCTTCACTTCAAGGTCATCATGCAGCATCTATCACGTGGTTACCTGTATAAAAGGATTAAAAAGTTTAAGCAAAAAGTTGAGTCGTAAAACATATGAATGCCAATCATAGAAATGCAGAACCATGGAATGACCTTATAGCAAAGAGCAAAAAAAAAAAGAGCCCAACAACACAGAAGGATAAAAGTGAAACAATTAATTCATTATTAATGGAAACTAATCTAACAAGCATTACAAGCATCCCCATGATCTAGATAATCCATTTCTTCGGTACAGAAATTATCTGTTAGAAACAAGAGACTGAGAGAATGATGTGAAAAGTGTATTATTGAGTTGTGTGTCAGGTACAATATACAAGGGGTATTTATAGGTGCTAAATAAATCAAAGTAATAAAGACATAGAATCCTACAATTAATGTACAGATATGCTATATAAATATAGACGATGCTAATTGATCTAAATTGATTCTAATGATTCTAATTGATTCTCTAACATTATCAACTATACACTAATAGCTGTTTTTTTATATATATTTAATTCATTCTTAAGATAAATTTCAGTTTATTATTTAGATATAAGCTTATAGACATACCGGTACAATTAGATGTTACTCTTCATTGAGGAGACATTATTTTATTGTATGTTGTCTTCTCCTTCAACATTGTTATAGTCAGCAATTTTATCAGAAGCTTGATCTGTTTGAATAGTACAACCAAATAACTGAAATGAAGTAGCTCCAGATTTAGTTGAGTTGCTATTAGGGATCTCATCAACGGGAGTCAAATTTGACTTGCTATGTGGTGATAAGTTTTTAGGCTTATGAGTGTCAATATTAAGTTTTGGCAACATAACATTTAACTTTGGTACAATATTATTCTCAAAGGAACTATCAATAGATAGAGAAGGATCAATCGGAAAGAGGGGATAAGTAGCTGCAGAAAATAGAGGATGCCTGGCTCCCTGCATGCTAGCAGAAAAAAGAGTATCATAATTGCTCAACAATGTTTGATTCAGCAGTCCCATTGTTGAATCAGGAATAAAAAATCTTGTAATTGAAGATGAAGATTCTCCCATTTCATTAGTGAATACTCCAGAACCATCTGAAGTTCTGAACCTCTTTGTTGGGAAAAATACTTGAGGAAGTAAAAGTGTCTCAGAAAGAAGTTCCACCTGCCATGGACTGACCGGATTTATATTCTTCAAAATTTCGGATTCATCCCATGTAATCTATAGAAAAAAAGGAAAAAAAAAAAAAGAAGCCAACATCAGCTTCAATAAAAAATATTATAAAAAGATATTATGACCAAATCTTTATTTAACCAAAACAATCAGTAAAAATTCATCTATTATTTTTTAACGAACCATGACAATACACAAACAAAAAAAACTCTAGCTTTGCTTTTTTTTTTTCACAAAATATTACTTATATTTATTTTTTCGCAGGGTAACATGGTTTTTTTAAATTTCAATTGATTAAAATTATTACACAATCGATTGAATTTCACAAAACAACAAAAATACGATAATACAATTGATTAAAATTTACACGTAATTAAAGTTTTTGATGTATTTAATGGATTAGTATGATACTATATATATATTAGTTTAAAAAACTCATATTTTTAGGTAAAGTAATGTCATTTCTATTTTTTATTTCAACAACTATGTCATATAAATATGATGTCTTGTCAATTATATTTTATTTTATATAATTAATTTATTTATAAAAAATATTTTGTTTGCATTCTATTTATATGTTTACATATATTAATGTTATTTCCATTTTTTTAAGGTAGCGTTTGTTTTGAAGTATTGATACAGAGATTGGAAGACTGAGATTCAATATCATATTTGTTAGTTCAGAGATTGGTACTAAAATTTCTGTGTCTGTTCTAAAATTTCAATATTTCAATATCTCCAAAAAGTAAGGATACATGGGACTCAAATTTTTAGAGATGGAGACTGAAACTTTAATAACATTTTATACATAAAATATCCTCATTTCAATTAATTAATTCCAATTTATCCTTCGTGCAAATTAAATTAGAGTTTTATTCTTGTTTTAATTTCTGTCTCCCACTTTGCACCAAAGAGAATATTGAGATTTATTTCAATCTCTGTCTCTTAGTCTCTATCTCTCACTCTCTCCACCAAACGCTACCTAAATGTTCATGACATAAATTGATATTTTTTAATCTTTAATAAAAAAAATTAATTTTCTACTATTTTTTAGAGTAATGTATTTTGCATTGATTAACCATTGGAATAGAATTCTCTACAAAATTAGAATTCTATTCTAATTAGAATTCTCTACAAAATTAGAATTCTATTCTTATTTTGGTATAAAAAATAAAATAGTACTAATTTCAATTCTAACGAGATTTCAATTCTCATGTTAAAGTTATATACAAATCAGACTAAAATAGATCTAATTTCTAATTTCTATATACTTTTAATACATGACCAAGACGGTCATAACTACTAAAATAAGGAATTGCAAAATAAAAAAATTCTATTCACTAACCTCGATTTTGGAATCAAAACAATCCATTATTTCCTAAAAGACATAAGATGAAAAAGACTCTTTTATGAACTAATTGATTGGATTTATGTGGATTACGATTACTACAACGATAAAGATCGCCTAACAATAAATAAAAATTGGATATTGAGGAGATGGATAAACGATGAAGAAAAATTAGATATTAAGGAGATGGATAAATGATGAACAAATTGATAATGAGGGAGATTGATAAACGATTACAATTGTAAAATTGGATAATTAAAAAATAAATCGACGATAGATTATTCACCAATTATTAATATTAGTATTGAAAAAGATAAGATTATGATATCTAAAAAATTGAGATAGAATTTTAAAGATAAGATTAGGGATGGAAGTGAGTCAAGTCAGCTCATGAGCCAACTCGAGCTCGACTCGTTAATAGCTCGATAAGCTAAACTCGTGAGCTAGTGAGCCAAGTTTGAGCATGAAATTGAGCTCATAAATTAAATGAGTTGAGTTTGAGCTTAGATAAGCATAGACAATATATAAAATTGATCTTTTTTTAAATATTTTTTAATATATATAAGTTATAATTTATTGATATGTAGATGTAGATTATGTTCCTATTATTTGAGCCAGCTTGTGAGCTTTCGGTGAGCCGAGCTTGAATTTAAGAAATAGGCTCGATTGTTAATGAGTCGAGCCATGAGTCAAACTCCATTTTTGTGAGTCGAGCTTGAGTTTGGTCTAACTCGACTCAGCTCGACTCACTTCCAGCCCTAAATAAAATAAATGAATAATAAGATAATAATTTATCAAAAAGTGGTTATAACGGTTTAACATACATTGCAGTTCTCAACTCAATCGAGTGTGTTACCACATTAATCGATTGAATAAGAAATTATGCTTAATCACGTACAAAATTCAATCGATTGTGTTACAAAGCTAATTGACTAAATTTTGAGAAAACTCATTCCACAGCACAATTTAATCGATTGTGTTATCATGCCAATTGATTGAATAAGAAAATATTCTTATTGTTTTACGAAATTCAATTGATTGGGTAACATTACCAATCGATTAAATAAGAAAAAACTTATATTCTGTAGTGCAATTTAGTTGATTGTGTAACAATTTTAATCAATTGAATTTTGAGAAAATCCATATTAATTGATTGTGTTACATCTTCGATCAATTGAATTTTGAAGAAACTTGCGATATTCAATCGATTGTGTTGTACGTCCAATCGATTGAATTATCAAGAAACACGATTTTCTTGGTGTTTACAGATGTAACGGACCAAAACGAAAAAAAACTCGTGATTCGCATTGCCAAAATATTTATGAAGATTTGTTGTTTTTTGTTTCTAATTAATGATTAATCTATTTCTACTCAGTCAAATTATATATTTTAGTAATAGATAAGAGAAGGTGATATTTTAAATTTTGACATATTATCTTCTTCTATTTTGTGGTCTAACTTTTTGTTTTTATCCTTTTGTAACAATTTTGTACTAATTTATCATGAGATTAAAGGTGTAAGTTCAAATTATTTTAATACATAGAAAAATTAACTGAGTTCAATACTTATATCTTTTTTTTATATTTTGTTATTTTATTCTTTTATTTCACTTTTTAGAATTATTCATATACGCTAATTTTTTAATTGCAAAAACATATTGATAGTTTGCCCTGTCCTGGTTAGTCAGAGATATAGATTTGTCTTCATTAGTCATCTCTTGTTTTTAACTTTACTGAAGTTAGTTTTCAGAGTAAATGTCTTTTTCGATCTCTAACCATTTGTTCGATGGACTTTTTACTCTTTAAAAAATTTAAACTCCTAAATCAGTTTTTATCTACTTTAATATATGTAAGTTTCGATAGGGACTAAAACGTACGTATATCAAACTAGATAGAGACCGATTTAGATGTTTAAATTTTTTAGGAGTGAGAAGTCCATCGAACAAATGATTAGGAACCCGATTTCAAAAATTTATTCAGTGAATCTGAAGAACTACTTCAAAGATTTAGTCTTATTTAATTCAAATTTGAGAAGAATTTATCAAATAAGTACAAATAATCTCTTTATAATCTATTATTTTTTAAGAGTAACTTATAGTATATCACCAAAATATGTACATATATAATTTTTTAACACTGAAATTTCAATCACGACAAAGTTGTTTTTGCTAGAATTTTTATTTTATACTGTTCTCTTTAAGTAATTTCTCCGGTGACATATAAAAAATAGAGTAAAGGATATTTTTGTCTTTGACTTTTTTCTGTAGACATTTTCGTCTCTAATCATTGAAAAATACTTTTAAGTCTCTGACGTCTTTGAAAACTGGACGGATCAGTCCCTTCGTCCAAATACATCCGTTAGACCAACGAAAAAAGCTAACGTGGCTCCCGTAATACGAGCCACGTCAGCTTTTTCCGTTGGGTCTAATTGAGGTATTTGGACCGAGGGACTGATCCGTCCAGGTTTTAAGGACGTTAGAAACTTAAAAGTATTTTTCAAATGTCAGAGACAAAAATGTCCACAAAAAAAAAAGGTCAAGGACTAAAATGTTTTTTATTCTAAAAAATATACAAAGATATATATTGTAAATATTTTTTATATTTTTTTAAAACTCCACAAAAGTTTCTAATCATTGTTCTAACATTTTTTTTCGGAAATGGAGATGAAAATCGCGGAGAAAATTTTAGATTGAGGATGAAAGCCTTTTTGTCCGTATTTTTTGTCCGTGTTTTTTTCCGAAAATTATTATAGGTATATTAATTAATTTAGTGCTTCAAATAAAACTATTGCTGTGATAACAATTCTAATGTTTGATGTTTAAAATGTATTTCAAATGAAAATTATGTAATATCTACAATACTTGTATTATGTTTAAAAGTATTACACATATTTTAGTAAAAATTTAATAACTTTAACATTTACTAAATTATAACGTGTTATGATATAAGATAATTAAAAATATTAAATTTATTTTATTTTAATTAACTAAAATTAATAAAAAACTGCCCCGTAATAATGTTACTTACGACATTTTTTCACTTAAAAAATTCAGGTGCAGTCGACTTTACGTGAAATTGATAGTTGAGAGTTATATGAAAATTTAGTCAAATCAGTTAAATTATCTATCAGCTCTCAGTTATCAACTTCACTTAAAGTTGACTGCACCTGAGTTTTCAGCAAAACTTTTGTTTGTAACACCAAAAAAAATGTTTGTACACTGCTGCTTCACTTCAAGGTCATCATGCAACAGCATCTATCATGTGCCAGTTACCTCTATAAAAAAGATTGAGTGAGAGGACATGAGATAGCAATGAAGTCGGTGCTGACTATACTGGAAGTCGGTGCTGACTATACTGGGAAGAACGAAGAAGTTACAAGCCATGGAAATTCAACGACTCGTTAAGGAATGATGCACTGTAGAAAGAGATTGCGTGAGAACGTGCTTCAATTAATGGGGTAGAATTTTAATATTTTAAGAAATTATATAATTACCCATCTCAAATAATAAATTACAAAATAACCCAACTATAGTTAAGTAATGACCAATTAAAATGTGACACATCATGAAGGGTAACTTACATGTTATTTTAGAGAGGGTTAGGTAGAATTCACCAAAAAAAAATCCCAACAACACAGAAGGATAAAAGTGAAACAATTAATTCATTATGAATGGAAACTAATCTAACAAGCATTACAAGCATCCCCTCTATTTTTCTTCTTAATTACGATTTTGCTCTTGAACTTGGACTCTTTTTATATTTCTAATCAAAATATTTACTAAAAGAATATAATTAAAGTGTATGCATTTAATATTTTATCCTTTTAAGAACTACTAGTTTGAGTAGGAGATAAGAATCATGTTTAAAACGAATATGTAAGTGAACCATGTCCTTTAGAATATTAAATGTTTAAATAATATTGCTTCCAATAGAAAATACTCTCTACTAAAAAACTGTTTATTAGAGACAAATTTATAGAAAAATTTGATCTTAATTACATTCGAATTTTTGTTTATTAACGGATTTTGTCTATCGAAAAAAATCTCATAAAAAAAAATTTACCAACAATTTTTTTGTCAGTAATTTATCTACAGATTTTTCTTTGTTACAAATTTTTTTTCAGTAATCATCACTTGCTAAACACGTCACATTTTTTAACAGATGTTTTGTCGGTAACTAGCGTTAAATTTTTCTACAAATTTTTGTCTGTAACTAGAATCAAATTTTTGACAGATTTTTTGTCTGTAATTAGAGACTGAAAAAGCATTCACAACTCGGAATATAGAAAAAAATTTTATTTGTAAATCTATCAGTAAGATAAAACAAAATTTTTAAAAATTTTTTTTTTTGCAAAATAAACTGAATTTTATACAAAATAAATACAAATTTAATCAAGACAAATTTTCATCTAACTTGTATTCAAATATTTATAATATTTTAAAAAATAAACAAATTTATCATATTATCAAACTAAAAGAAAAAAAATTATAAACAAACAAGTCAATTCAAAACATAAATATAATGTATTGATATATCAACTATAATCCATAAGTTGCATAAGATTTTCACTATCCAACTCTGAGAT
Source organism: Arachis ipaensis (assembly GCF_000816755.2). Classification (NCBI taxonomy): domain Eukaryota; kingdom Viridiplantae; phylum Streptophyta; class Magnoliopsida; order Fabales; family Fabaceae; genus Arachis; species Arachis ipaensis. Next base: position 120,078,020 of record NC_029791.2, on the reverse strand, counting down.
AACTTTATTAGAAAATTTAGATGCTTAACATGCTTTTCACATTCAATTAATAAGGCCAAGTTGTTCTGCTTCAAATCTTCTATAGAACTTGGCAAGATAAACATCTCGATCTGAGCATTTAACAGCTTGTCAAGTTCTTCAAATTCTATCTTCCCCAATCGCTTCTCTTCTTGTGGTACATGAACAAGTTTCTTTTCCTATAATTAATCCTCGTATATCATAAAAACTTGTGACATTAAAAGGCCAAATTAATAATTATCTATGATAGTTAGTTTTGCTATGTACTTGAAGACCCTTGCAGCAACTAATATGAATGGTGAGGACCTTACTGAAAGCATGCAAAACCCATTAATCGTTATGCAAAGGCTAGATGAGAAAATGGAGAGCTCTTCAATTCAAGGTGAGAAAAAATTATTGATATTTGATTCAGAAACTCTTAGCTGTACCTTTGTATCTGCTTGCTTCCTGACTAAATATGCAAACCTTGCTTACTTTTGTAATTGACTTGCGATGGAAAAGAATTTGACTGGTAACTGTGTATAATCCTCAGCTTAAAATAGTCTGTATCTATAAAATATCAAAGATCCTCTGTCATGATGTTATGTTATCATAGAAAAAATAAATGGTATGCTAACTAGTTTATCTGAATCCTTATGCTTTCAAAATGCTGTAAAGAAATTGGCATCATTTTCAAAATGTCTTTTCAACTTTGAGATGTCCAGAAATTTCTCCAATAGAAACCAAACATTCTTAGAACCTTTATATGAATCTGACATTTTAAAATAACTAAATAAAACTATGGTAGTTGTAACTTAAATTTTTCAAACATGATATACACTCAAAATTTTTAGAAAGTGAATTAAATATATTTTATAAACCATACTAGTGTTTATCAAACATTACAGCTAGGTAATAAATTTTCAGTGTAACAAATTTATTTCTTTAAGTGATATTATTTTATTTAGTACATATCTCTCTTCTAAAAATCTCATTCTAATTAGTCAAAGAGTAATTTCAATATATGTACTTAGTATATTGCAGTTCATGAACTGGTAATTATAGTTCCTTCAAGTGCGAGCAGCAGATGTGGGAGCTCGTGCAAGCGAGGGCGGCGGAGGGAGCTCGTGCTAGCGAACGGCGACAAAGCAAAAGTGACGAAGAGAGAGAGTCTAACAGAGGAGAAGACCAAGCTTAAAGGAAGGATTGAAGAAGATGAAGTTCAGCATCAGATACGTTGTGTGTTTTGTGCTAATGGGATTTGTATTTATGAAAACAATGTTTAAGTGATTTCTGATATTTACGGCTTTTATTATATATTTTAATCTTTTAAATTCAAAATTTACTATAATGGTTTAGAGATTTAGTTCAAGGCTTCATATTGGTCTTGGATTTTTGTTGGTGTTGAGGCAACGAATGGAATAGAACTAACTCTGATTTGTCATGTTAGACACAAGGTTAAATAATGTTTGTTCGTTTTGCCACTTAAATAAAACAAAAACGATGTCATTTTGAAGAATAAAGAGAGATAAAATAATTTGTACATCATATAAACTCTTTTTCATCTTTTTGTTTTGTTTTATTTAAGCGTCAAAATGAAATGACATTGTTTAGCTATGTATTTAGGGTGGTAAGTCAGAGTTAGTTCAGTACTTTTATTTGCTGATTTAGTGTTAAAAAAGATCTAAAGACTAATATGGTACCCACGTTTGAATCTCATAGACTAATATAATAAATTTTAAATTTAAAGGACTAAAATAATAATGCAAAACAAAGTTGTTTTTGCTAGATTTTTTTTTTAAGCATTCTCTTCAAGTAATTTCTTCGGTGATATAAAAAAAATATACAAAGATATATATTGTAAATATTTTTTTACTTTTTTAATACTTCACAAAAATTTCTAATTATTGTCCTAACATATTTTTTTTTTGGAAATGGAGATGAAAATCGCGGACAAAATTTTAGATTGAGGATGAAAACTTTTTCGCCCATAATTTTTTTTCGAAAATTATTATAGGTATATTATTTAATTTAGTGCTTCAAATAGAACTATTGCTGCAATAACAATTCTAATGCTTGATGTTTAAAATGTATTTCAAATAAAAATGATGTAATATCCACAATACTTGTTTTATGTTTAAAAGTATAACACATATTTTATTTAAAATTTAATAACTTAACATTTTTTTTTGTCTAAACATGGAAATAAATAAAGCAAACACTATCTTATATTTGAGTGGATGATTTGCTGCAGATCAACACAAAGCTCAGACCAAATAACATGATTAGAGTTACTCTTAGTACTATATTTAGCCATCAAATCCGCAGCTCTATTTGCTTCTCGAGACACTCACTCGACGTGAACAACCCAAGGATGAGATAAAAATTCCTAAATCTTATGAACCAAATCTGTTACTTCAGATAAATACCCACTTATAAACTCATGTATGATAGGCAGAATGTCAAGATAATTTGTTTCACATATAATAACTTAACATGTTAACGTAAAAACATTACAACATTTATTTTATTTTAATTAATTAAAATCAATAAAAAATGCGCCGTAGTAATGTTACTAAAGTTACAACATTTTTTCACTTTAAAAAAATTGTTATTTGTAATACCAAAAAAAAAATGTTTGTACACACCACTGCTTCTTCACTTCAAGGTCATAATGCAACAGCATCTAACATGTGTCAGTTACCTGCATAAAAAGATTAAAAAGTTTAAGCAAAAAGTCAAGTCGTAAAACATATGAATGCCAATCATAGAAGTGGAGAACCATGGAATGACCTTATAGCAAAGAAAAAAAAAAATCCCAACTAACACAAAAGGATAAAAGTGAAACAATTAATTCATTATGAATGGAAACTAATCTAACAAGTATCCCCATGAGCTAGATCAACTACACGACTACACACTAATAGCTGTTTTTTTTAATATATATTTAATTCATTCTTAAGATAAGTTTCAGATTTCAGTTTATTATTCAGATATAGGCTTATAGACATACCTGTACAGCTAGATGTTACTCTTCATAGAGGAGACATTATTTTATTGTATGTTGTCTTCTCCTTCAACATTGTTATGGTCATCAATTTTATCAGAAGCTTGATCTGTTTGAATAGTACAACCAAATAACTGAAATGAAGTAGCTCCAGATTTGGTTGAGTTGGTGTTAGGGGTCTCATCAATGGGAGTCAAACTAGACTTGCTATGTGGTGATAAGTTTTTAGGTTTATGAGTGTCAATGTTAAGTTTTGGCAACATAACATTTAACTTTGGTACAATGTTATTCTCAAAGGAACTATCAATAGACAGAGAAGGATCAATCGGAAAGAGGGGATAAGTAGCTGCAGAAAATAGAGGATGCCTGGCTCCCTGCATGCTAGCAGAAAAAAGAGTATCATAATTACTCAACAATGTTTGATTCAGCAATCCCATTGTTGAATCAGGAATAGAAAATCTTGAAATGGAAGAGGAGGATTCTCCCATTTCATTAATGAATACTCCAGAACCATCTGTAGTTCTGAACCTCTTTGTTGGGAGAAATATTTGAGGAAGTAAAAGTGTCTCAGAAAGAAGTTCCACCTGCCATGGACTGACAGGATTTACATTCTTCAAAATCTCGGATTCATCCCATGTAATCTGCAGAGAAGAAGAAGAAAAAAAAAAAAAAAGCCAAACATCAGCTTCAATAAAAAATATTATGACCAAATTTTTATTTAACCAAATCAATCAGTAAAAATCCATCTATTATTTTTTAACGAACCATAACAATACACAAATGAATTGCTGAGACATAACGACAGACCAACAAATTGTTTCTTTCTTTCCATTTTTTTTTATTATTATTATTAGATAATTACTACGTTAACATCGGGAAAACAAGAACACACCACAAGAAACCAAGAGATTCTTTCTTTAAATTTTTCTTTATTTGTTTCTTTCACTCCATTCTTTTTCTTTTTCCTTTCTCGCCATTTCTTAGTCAAAGTCCATATCACTATACATAAACACACAAATCAAAATTCACAAAACGGGCAAATTTTATACCTGAAGCATGCGCCAAGGAGAACCACTCCATGGTTGATCTTTACCGGGAACAGTAACACCAGAAACAGTTCCCTGAAACCAATCCATCCGTGACGAATCATAGTTCTCTCTGCCCATTTTCACTCTCATCCCAACACTCCAGGGAATACCATTAATCATCGCGTCCACGTCCTCCGCCTTCACCACAAACTCCCCCCAACCTACGCTTGGATAGTAAACAACTTCGAACGGCTTGTTTTGCGCCGCCAGCTCCATCGCCTCCGCCACAGATGTCGAAGTCACTCTCCCCTTCCCGTTTCTTGCAAATCCCTCCGTCATCACCTCTTCTTCTTCTTTCTCTTCTTTTTCTTCTTTGCCTGCGTCCATCCCGACGATAGCTTCACACCAATCCAATCCTCCATCTGAGATATCATCGTCCAGCGACATATTGCGGCGGAGCCCCACGAACATCCTCCCATCGGAGTCCTTCATGAAAACCACGGTATCGCCGGAGATAATCTTCTTGCTGTTAACGAACTTGCTCCAGCCAGATGTGAAGAGGTGCCGTCTCGGAGTCCCGCGGTGGATGTGGCGAAACTCCCATACGGCGCCGTGGAGGTCGGTTATTCTAAGGTTCTGCACCGGCGGGTCCTCTTCAAAGTTCAACGGCGGGAAGACCAAGTCCGCACAGGATCTCGGCACCGAAAACCCTCCACCATTATTCGCATCGGACCGCGTGAGAATCTTGGCGTAAGACGCAACCTCTTCATCGTCGCCATTGCCGTTGCCGCTGTTGCCTTCGGCGGCGACGGCAGGCGGAAGAAAATCTTGAGCGGATCCATCGGTAACAGGAAGAAGAAGAATCTTGAGGAAGACCTCGTCGGTGTTAGGGTCCGCGAAGTAGTTGACGGCGGAGACACGGCAAGGGATGACCGGCCTGGAGTAAACGAGAGGTGAAAGGTTTCGCGGTTGCGAAGCAGCTTGATCGATGTGTCCCTGTGGGAAGTAGTAAACCCTAGAGTTCACTACTGGTGCCTGTGCAGAGATTCCAGCACATGCGCGCCAGAATTTGGCGGGAATTGGTGTTGGCCTCGGCGGCAATGATGAGGACGGAGCACTACGGCGAGGCATGGCTGATGAAGACGGAGCACTACGGCAATGAGAGAGTGATTAGTATGTGTGGATTTTTTTTTTATGACCGAAAAGAAAACAAATGTGGGGATTTTAAATCAAACCATGCAGTCTTTTATATAGCTACCCTTAGTCAATTGAATCAAACAAGTGACTAGTGTAAGATTAGTTAGAAAACCCTCACAAAATCAAATTAAATTGAATTTTGAAATTTAAGTTTTTTGTTCTATCTTATCTTTGAATGGGAATATCTATGGTCATCACTGTTAACTGATCATTAATTAGTTCTATGCTTCTATCATTTGTATATATAATTGTATGTGTGTTTTTACGTTTTAAGTTAGTAATAAAAACGCTTTTATTTGTATCCCTAATGACATGGCTTAGTTCGTTTGGAAAGACAAGTTTTCATGCAGTTCAATTTTTAAAGCAAGTTGATGATATATTGATATTAATTAATTGCATTCATTTCAACCTTAATACTATTATTTTACTACCTTCTTGACTTCCCATAACAATTACTCATTCTATAATTAGTATTTTTATTTTCAATATATACGTAGGAATTGAAAATTAAAATAAATTTAATTAGATAAATAATGGTTGTTTAGGGTAGCATGGTTGTTAAAGAAACAAAGGATAGTAAATTATAACAACCATCCTTAACTTTAGGTTACGGAAATCTCTCTATTAAATCATATCTCATATTTTAATAACAGATTACAACTAAAGATAAGATAAGATTTCATCCAAAAAAAAATAAGACAAAGTGATATTTTAAATTTTAACATGTTATCCTTTTTTATTTATAAATTTGTTGTATTTATCGAAAATCTGAGTAAAAGAATTATCTGTTTTAATTTATGATCTAAGTATCTAACTTCTTTTGTTTTTATTTTTTTATAATATTTTTGTACTAATATATCATGGGATTAACAGTGCAAGTTCAAATTAATCCAAGAAATGAAAAATTAACTGAGTCAAAATTCAAATTTTTTTTAGTAACAAATTACAGCTAATGGTAAGACAGGATGACAATTTAAATTTTAACATGTTATCTTCTTCTATGTATAAATCTTGTTCTTTGACCGATTTGGTTCTGAATTTAAAATATTGTATTGCTTAATAAAAAGGCTTACAGGAGAAACCCAAGGTGGCCCAATAGAGACAATGGTTTTTTGATAGCCCAATGTGAAGTAGCTTTAAAGGTACAAAGGAAAAAAAAATACTGATAATTATTTTCTCATCTTTACTATAATACGTAATTATCTTAATAAAAATATGTTAATTTGAAAGAAAATTAACGATTAATAAGAAAATGAATTATTCTGAACAGATCAGTATTTTAGTAGTAAGATTGAAGGAACTTGACAACTTGTAACTCAAGCATTGCAAACAGATCACTAATTAGTTAATATTGTTAACAGATCAAATCAAAGAAAAAAACAAGAGGCAATAAGAGACCAAATATAAGAGTTAACTTGCTGTAAATGACTAAATGACCCGCTATACAAGTTGACTATACTACTCTGTCGCGTTCTTCGAGGCTTTATTAGCTTCTTTTTTCGAGGGAGGGTCATTAAATGTGAAGGGACGTTTTCCCTTTTCTGCCCCTACTAGCTTTAACTGTGCCTAGGGGTAATTGTGTCAGTTTACCCCTCTCTTTGAAACCGTTTTGGATTTTTATTTCAGTTCCCTCGCTCACTTCCCTTCCTTTTTGCTTTTTCCATTCTCTTCTAAAGAATCTCTCTCTGAACAGAAAGTCCCTTCCTTTCTCTGTGGTTTTTGGTTTTTGCTTGCTGCTCCTGCTTTTCAAGCTTCCTCAAGTGTTCTTTCTGCATTTCCAGGTTAGCGCGTTTCGTTTTATTGTTATTTTGTGAATGCTGCTCTGTTTTTTGCCATGCATTGTTCTGCCTGTTTTTAGTTTTGCGTTGAACTAGTCTCTTTTTTGGGGGGTGGTTGTTTGAGTTTTTGGAGGGGTCGAGCACCGTCGTATTCGTTCGGTGATGGCGGTGTACCGCCGCGTTGGTTTGGTAGTGGTGTGTAGGTTTCTGTCTTGCTTCTGTCTAGGGTTAGCAGGCTGATGGTGGTGCTCCTCCCTGTTTTAGGTATGCAACGGCGGAGAAATGAGGGTGTGAGGGCTCCAGTAGCCCCTTCCAGGGGCGTTCCCAATCGTTATGGTTGGGTGACTAGTGATGTATAGGGCGTTCCGTCGCGGATGACGGAGGGCGACCTTCAACGGCTCCGTGATCAAGGGGCCATCTGTGGCGGTGGTGATGAGGAGGGGCGGTATGAGCTCGTCCTCCCGGATGCCGATGAGCGCGTTTGTTACTTGAATCTGCATTCTCCCACCGTTCCGGATTGGATGTGGGTTTGAGATGGAGGCTCTGACTGCCGAGGTTGCTACATTGAAGAGGGAGAAAACGGAACTGTTGGCCGATGCTAAGGATGCAATTGCTGCTACTGAGGAGACGATGAAGGCGCAGGCCCTGGTGCTTGCTCCGGGAGTGGATGTGTCCGTGATGGGAGCATTCAAGACCGTTCGTGATGGCCGGATAGTCGACCTCGAGTAGCTTTATCTTTGTAATCTTTTGTTCTCCCGCTTTTTTAGACTTACTTTGTTTTTGGATACTTTTGGTTTGGCCGTGGGCCGTGTAACCGTGACTCCGTAACTTTGGTTTTTTGTTTTAACAATTTTTCGAGCCGTTCGGGCTCTTTTCGTATGTTCCGTTTAAAAGCTATTCCGTTTAATTAATCTTTTTCCCGTATTTGGGATGAGTGGACCGTCGTGTGGTCGGGTTTATATGGATATCCGTGGGTTGGGCCTGGAGGGTGATCGGTCCTCCAGTTGTGGCCGTGATTTTGTTCCGTAATTGGGACATTGTGTGAGAAATAAAGAATTTAGGGATAGCTTTGTAATGTGATTTTATTGATGGGTGGGCCTCGTTAAAACCCTCCGTTGTTGGCGGGAAAGAGTACCCGAGTTTGATACATAGTTTTTGAAATGTAAATGTAATTTTGCAAATAAGTAAAGCGAAAGCGTAAAAGGAAATGGGGGAGGGGGGAAATGGAGACCTGGGTTGGTTTTAGGAGTAGTATCGCTGTAAGTTGGCGGCGTTCCACGTTCTCGGGACTTCGTTACCGTTAAGCCGTTCGAGCTTGTAGGCTCCTTTCCCGATTGCAACTTTGATTCTATATGGTCCCTCCCAGTTGGGGGCGAGTTTTCCTTCTCCCGGGGTTGGGGGACCGATGTCGTTTCGCCGTAGGACGAGGTCGTCAGTTGTGAACTCTCGCCGAATGACTCCGTGGTTGTATCTCAGGCTGATTCTTTGTTTTAGGGCTAGCTCTCTGAGGTGGGCTATGCTTCTTATTTCGCCAGTGAGGTCTCGTTCTGCTTCTTCGTCGTTGCCTCCGATTGTTCTTCGCGGGCTTAGGTCACCGATTTCAACTGGGATGATAGCTTCCGTGCCGTAGGTTAATCGGAAGGGGGTTTCTCCGGTAGCTGTCTGCGGGGTCGTGCGGTACGACCATAAGACCGATCCGAGTTCGTCTGCCCATAGTCCTTTGGCTTCGTCGAGTCGTTTCTTGAGGCCTTTGACTATTATTTTGTTTGCTAATTCCACTTGTCCGTTTGTTTGGGGGTGTTCTACCGAGCTAAAGCGGTGGGATATGCGTAGCCCGTTTAGGAATTCCTTGAATTTGGTGTCGGCGAACTGGGTTCCGTTGTCCGAGATGATGATCTCGGGGATCCCGAATCGGGTGATGATTTGTCGTCAAAGGAATTTTCGACATTGGGTCGCCGTGATAGAGGCTAGCGGCTCGGCCTCGATCCATTTGGTGAAATAGTCTATGGCGACGATGAGATATCGGAGTTGGCCTGGTGCCGTGGGAAAAGGTCCGACAAGGTCGATCCCCCAGGTGCCGAATGGCCGTTCTGCCGATATGATGCTGAGCTGATGTGGGGCGGCTTGGTGGATGTTGGTGTGTCGTGGGATCTCGCGTTTGGTAGTCTCCGTTGATTTGGGAACTGACTACTTGCGAATCCGTGTTGATCTCCAGGATTTTTGCCCCGACTTCGCTGGCCAGGGTTAGGCCTGCCAGGAGGGCCTCGTATTCTGCTTGGTTGTTTGAGACCGGGAAATCGTATCTGACTGATTGTTCGATCACGACGCCGTTTTGGCTTTCCAGAATGACTCCGGCGCCTCCGGAAGTGACGTTCGAGGAGCCGTCGACGTGTAGTTTCCATGCTGGGCGTCTAGGTCGGCCAGGAATATCCCGGCTGCGTCGCGGGATTTTTTCCGTAAAGCCAGGCTGGTGTTGTCGCATTCTGCCGCGATTTCCCGATCTCCGTGGATGGTCCCGATGGAGTCGTCCTCCGCTATGAACTTCATAAGGAGGTATTTGGTAAAGATGATGGCCGAAAAGTCATTAATCGTCTTTCTTCCGAGGATGACGTTGTAGGCAGTGGAGTCTTTTAGGACCACGAATTCGGCTATGAGTGTCCTCCTCTTGTCACCGGTTCCTATGGTGAGGGGGAGTGTGATGGAGCCTTCCGGTTTGAGGAAGTTGTCCCCGAGTCCCGTGACGCCGTTGCGGTGCGTTTGGAGATTTTCGTCGCGGAGCCAAAGCTTGTCGAAGGCCCCTCGAAAGAGGATGTTGGAATCTGCGCCGGTGTCTACTAGTATTCTTCGGACTAGTCCGGTTCCGATCTTCGCCGAGATCACGAAAGGTGCGTCTTCGGCTGTGGTGCCGTGCTGGCAGTCCTCGGGTAGGAAGGTTATTGCTTTGTTGGACATGGGAGTTGGGGCTTGGTTTCTGATGGCCATTACCTGGAGGTCCTTTTTTATCTTGGATTTTGACTTGCATGGTGCATCTTTGCCCGTGATGACATTTACTATGATGGTCGGGTCTTCTTCTGGACTTTCTCTTGGGGGTCGCTTTTGGGTTCTCGGGTTACGTCCTTCTCTCTCCGGTGATCTGTCTCTCTCCAGTTTTCGGGCCTTCTAGAAGTGAGGAACGGGTCGGACCCGGGGAACCGGTGTTGGGTTCGGTCTTGGATCCGGGATGGTGGGCCGGATCCGTAACACATCCGAACCACTTAATGCATATATTCCTTTCAGTTATTTTATTATTATTATTTTTATCATTCTATTTTTATTATTAAATTTGTATTTAACATTGTGTGTGGTATGAAATCTCAATTTTAATTTTATTTTTTTACATGTGATTTTATTTTTATATAGCTTATATTATTTTTATGGTTAGTTATAACCAATTCTTGACCCCCAATAAGGGAGGAGGCTAATCAGAGTAAAAATAAAAAATAAAAAACAGCAACAAAATACACATTGACACATATTTTATATTTGTTTTTTTATTTTTATCTACCATATCATACACAATAAAATAGCAAAAACTAATTAGACAATAATTTTTTTGGTATTACTATTTAAGATTATTGTGAATTAAAATTTTATTACTATTCATTACATATAAAAAAATCGTTGTGGGTGAAAGTGAAGCAGAAGAACCAATTTTTAATGATATTAGTGGCCAAAAAATTGTTGCTAGTGAAATTCTAATGCTTGATGTTTAAAATATTTCAAATAAAAATTATGTAATATCCACGATACTTGTTTTAAGTTTAAAACTATATCACATATTTTATTTAAAATTTAATAACTTAACATTTACTTAAATTATAACGTGTTATGATATAAGATAATTAAAAATATGAAATTTATTTTATTTTAATTAACTAAAATTAATAAAAAAAAAGCGCCGTGGTAATGTTACTAGGCCATGTTACTAAAGTTACAACATTTTTTTCACTTTAAAAAATTTGGTTTGTAATACCAAAAAAAAAAATTTGTATACAGCTGCTTCACTTCAAGGTCATCATGCAGCATCTATCACGTGGTTACCTGTATAAAAGGATTAAAAAGTTTAAGCAAAAAGTCGAGTCGTAAAACATATGAATGCCAATCATAGAAGTAGAGAACCATGGAATGACCTTACAGCAAAGAGCAAAAAAAAAAAAAACCAACAACACAGAAGGATAAAAGTGGAACAATGAGTTCATTATTAATGGAAACAAATCTAACAAGCATTACAAGCATCCCCATGAACTAGATAATCCATTTCTTCGGTACAGAAATTATCAACTATATACTAATAGCTGTTTTTTTATATATATTAAATTCATTCTTAAGATAAATTTCAGTTTATTATTCAGATATAGGCTTATAGACATACCTGTACAGCTAGATGTTACTTTCATAGAGGAGACATTATTTTATTGTATGTTGTCTTCTCCTTCAACATTGTTATAGTCAGCAATTTTATCAGAAACTTGATCTGTTTGAATAGTACAACCAAATAACTGAAATGAAGTAGCTCCAGATTTGGTTGAGTTGCTGTTAGGGGTCTCATCAATGGGAGTCAAACTAGACTTGCTATGTGGTGATAAGTTTTTAGGCTTATGAGTGTCAATGTTAAGTTTTGGCAACATAACATTTAACTTTGGTACAATATTATTCTCAAAGGAATTATCAATAGACAGAGAAGGATCCATCGGAATGAAGGGATAAGTAGTTGCAGAAAATAGATGAGGCCTGGCTCCCTGCATGCTAGCAGAAAAAAGAGTATCATAATTACTCAACAATGTTTGATTCAGCAATCCCATTGTTGAATCAGGAATAGAAAATCTTGTAACGGAAGAGGAGGATTCTCCCATTTCATTAGTGAATACTCCAGAACCATCTGTAGTTCTGAACCTCTTTGTTGGGAAAAATATTTGAGGAAGTAAGAGTGTCTCAGAAAGAAGTTCCACCTGCCATGGACTGACAGGATTTACATTCTTCAAAATTTCGGATTCATCCCATGTAATCTATAAAAAAGAAGAAAAAAAAAAGCCAACCTCAACTTCAATAAAAAATATTATAAAAAGATATTATGACCAAATCTTTATTTAACCAAAACAACCAGTAAAAATCCATCTATTATTTTTTAACGAACCATAACAATACACAAACAAATTGCTGAGACATAACGACAGACCAACAAATTGTTTCTTTCTTTCAATTTTTCTTATTATTATTATTAGATAATCACTACGTTAACATTGGGATCGTTAAATTTTTCTTTATTTATTTCTTTCATTCCGTTCTTTTTCTTTTTCCTTTCTTGCCATTTCTTAGTCAAAGTCCACATCAATGTACATAAACACACAAATCAAAATTCACAAAGCGGGCAAATTTTATACCTGAAGCGTGCGCCAAGGAGAACCGCTCCATGGTTGATCTTTACCGGGAACATTAACAGCAGAAACAGTTCCCTGAAACCAATCCATCCGTGACGAATCATAGTTCTCTCTGCCCATTTTCACTCTCATCCCAACACTCCAGGGAATACCATTAATCATCGCGTCCACCTTCTCTGCTTTCACCACAAACTCCCCCCAACCCACGCTTGGATAGTAAACAACTTCGAACGGCTTGTTTTGCGCCGCCAGCTCCATCGCCTCCGCGACCGATGTCGAAGTCACTCTCCCCTTCTCGTTTCTTGCAAATCCCTGTGTCATCGCCTCTTCTTCTTCCTCTTCTTTTTCTTTTTCGCCCTCGTCCATCCCGACCATAGCTGCAACCCAATCCAATCCACCATCTGAGATACCGTCCTCCAGCGACATATTACGGCGGAGCCCGACGAACATCCTCCCATGGGAGTCCTTCATGAAAACCACAGTATCGCCGGAGATAATCTTCTTGCTGTTAACGAACTTGCTCCAGCCAGATGTGAAGAGGTGCCGTCTCGGAGTCCCGCGGTAGATGTGGCGAAACTCCCATACGGCGCCATGGAGATCGGTTATTCTAAGGTTCTGCACCGGCGGGTCCTCTTCAAAGTTCAACGGCGGAAAGACCAAGTCCGCACAGGATCTCGGCACCGAAAACCCTCCGCCATTATTCGCATCGGACCGCGTGAGAATCTTGGCGTACGAGATAACCTCTTCATCGTCGCCATTGCCGTTGCCGCTGTTGCCTTCGGCGGCGACGGCAGGTGGAAGAAAATCTTGAGCGGATCCATTGGTGACAGGAAGAAGAAGAATCTTGAGGAAGACCTCGTCGGTGTTAGGATCCGCGAAGTAGTTGACGGCGGCGACACGGCAAGGGATGACCGGCCTGGAGTAAACCAGAGGTGAAAGGTTTTGCGGTTGCGAAGCAGCTTGGTCGATGTGTCCCTGTGGAAAGTAGTAAACCCTAGAGTTCACTACTGGTGCCTGTGCAGAGATTCCAGCACATGCGCGCCAGAATTTGGCGGGAATTGGTGTTGGCCTCGGCGGCAATGATGAGGACGGAGCACTACGGCGAGGCATGGCTGATGAGGACGGAGCACTACGGCAATGAGAGAGTGATTAGTATGTGTGGTTTTTTTTTTATGACCGAAAAGAAAACAAATGTGGGGATTTTAAATCAAACCATGCAGTCTTTTATATAGCTACCCTTAGTCAATTGAATCAAACAAGTGATTAGTGTAAGACTATAAGGTTAGTTAGAGCAACCCTCGCAAAATCAAATTCAATTGAATTTTGAAATTTAAGTTTTATGTTCTATCTTATCTTTGAATGGGAATATCTATGGTCATCACTGTTAACTGATCATTAATTAGTTCTATCATTTGTATAATTGTATGTGTGTTTTTACTTTTTACGTTTTAAGTTAGTAATAAAAACTCTTTTATTTGTATCCCTGATGACATGGCTTAGTTCGTTTGGAAAGACAAGTAGTTTTCATGCAGTTCAATTTTTAAAGCAAGTTGATGATATACTGATTAATTAATTGCATTCATTTCAACCTTAATAGTTAATACTACTATGTTACTACCTTCTTGACTTCCCATAACAATTACTCATTCTATAATTAGTATTTTTATTTTCAATACATACGTAGGAATTGAAAATTAAAATAAAATTTATTAGATAAACAATTGGATAATAATGATTGTTTAGGGTAGCATGATTGTTTTTTTCATCCTTAACAATAGGTTTCGGAAATCTCTCTACTAAATCAAATCTCATATTTTAATAACAGATTACAACTAAAGATAAGACAAGATCTCATAAAAAAAAAAGGATAAGACAAGGTGATATTTTAAATTTTAACATGTTATCTTCTTCTATCTATAAATCTGTTGTATTTATCGAAAATCTGGACAAAAAAAATTATCTGTTTTAATTTGTGGTCTAACTTCTTTTGTTTTTATTTTTTTATAATTTTTTTGTACTAACTTATCATGGGATTAAAAGTGCAAGTTCAAATTAATCTAAGACATAAAAAATTAACTGAGTCAAAATTCAAATTTTATTTTAGTAACCAATTACAACTAATGGTAAGACAGGATGACAATTTAAATTTTAACATGTTATCTCCTATGTATAAATCTTGTTCTTTGACCAATTTGGTTCTGAATGTTATTTTTGGTATACAATTTGGTTCTGAATTTTTTTTTGGTCATGGTTTTTAAAATATTGTATTGCTTAATAAAAAGGCTTACAGGAGAAACCCAAGGCGGCCCAATAGAGACAATGGTTTTTCTGGTAGCCCAATGTGAAGTAGCTTTAAAAGTACAAAGGAAAAAAAATACTGATAATACTTTTCTCATCTTTACTATAATAAATTAATAAGTAATTATCTTAATAAAAATACGTTAATTTGAAAGAAAATTAACGATTAATAAGAAAATGAATTATTCTGAAATCTGAACAGATCAGTATTTTAGTAGTAAGATTGAAGGAACTTGACAACTTGTAATTCAAGCATTGCTAACAGATCGCTAATTAATTAATATTGTTAACAGATATCAAATCAAAGAAAAAAACAAGAGGCAATAAGAGACCAAATATAAGAGTTAACTTGCTGTAAATGACCCGCTATACAAGTTGACTGTACATAGTATGACCAAAATTAATTAATTAATATTATCTGTTATTTATTGTATATCATCTATTTTATCTAGTATTTATTATCTATCATTTTATTTTAGTAAATATATTAAAAACTTAAATTATGTTTTTTTATTTCTTTTAATAATAATTTTAACATTTGTTCTTATTATTTTTCACTCTATTTTTATTATTAAATTTGTATTTAATATTGTGTGTGGTATAAAATTTTAATTTTAATTTTATTTTTTTACATGTGATTTTATTTTTATATAGCTTGCTATTATTTTTATAGTTAGTTATAACAAGTTCTTGACCCAAATAAAGGAGGAGGCTAACAGGAGTAAAAAAAAAAACAGTAACAAAATATACATTAACACACATTTTATATTTATTTTTTATTTTTACCTATTATATCATATACAATAAAACAGCAAACACTAACTACACAATAATTTTTTTGGCATTGCTATCAAGATTATTGTGAATTAAAATTTTATTACTATTCAGCACATACAAAAAAATAGTTATGGATGAAAGTGAAGTAGATAATGATATTACGTGGCAAGAACCAATTATCTAAAAAATGGAACTAATAAGAGAGTAAATAAAAAATCAATTGCCTAAACAATTGTAATCTTAGTAATTAGATTATGTAAAATCAACATTTAAAATTGAAAAGTATTTGTTATCATCGTTATTTTAATTTTCATTTTCTTGTGTAAAAAAAATTATATTTTTTGAGTTATTTATCCAAACGCTTACAACTTTAAAATAAGTACTTTTATAACTAAAAATTCAAATACAAAATAATTTATTTATAAGCTGCTATTAATAAAAATTTTTATACTTTAAACTCTTTTTTCAAAATAACTTATTTAGGTTGTTTATTCAAATTAGACCTCAATTATTAATGCTCTCT
>NC_029791.2:120059634-120061982 GCF_000816755.2 Arachis ipaensis | reverse complement strand
TTTGAGTTAATATTAAAATCAATATAACTAATAAACTTTTTTTTTTCGGTAGAACTAATAAACTATTTAATATTAATACATGTCAACTCTTCATTTTATTTTTCTTTTCGTTTGTATTTTTCTAAACTACTATCTTTAATAACAAAAAAAAAAAACAAAACTCTTATTTAATTTGGGGTTAGCTTAAGCTCAGTTTGGTTAATGTCTTAAAATTTTGAGATATAAACACAAAAAGACAATTTAATATTAAATTTATTTAATTACAAAAAAATCGCATAAGAAACACAAAAATTAGCATTTATATTGATTCTTTCGAGTCTTAAACTATTTCTAAAAATAATAAATACATGTTTATTGTATCTATCGTGTGTAAACGTGTCTTTAAAAATTTATATTTCAATAACCAAACAATAAATATATGTGTTATTATATCTATGTCTCTGATTGACATAAATCTAAGACAAACACTATCTTAAAAATTTAGTTTAAATCAACCCACTCAAATTCCTAAGCTATAGGAATTGAATCTATTTAAATAACGGATTACATAAATTGGGTCAAAATAAATTATTATTATTATTATTATATGAGTTGAAATTTGTCTAACTCAATTTATAATTTTTGTGAATGAATCAACCCACGAATTGTAACATACCTTGATAATTTTAAATATAGTTTATAACAATATCAAATAATACTTATAATTTTAATCTAATCTCCCATGAATCATACTGAAAAACAAAATTATCAAATAATAAAATTTGTGTAAATACTAAATAAGTAAATATAGATATTCCACATGGTAATTATACCCTAAATAATGTTGAACGTCTACTTCTAGGAAGATTCCAATGTCAAAGACATTCAAATATAAATTCCATGCGAAAATCACGCCATGAACATATCCCAAAAAAAAAAAAATCTAATCTATCTCCAATCCAAATAACTGAAAAAAGAGTATTAACTAAGTATTAACTGTTTAGAAAACAGGAGAAGACGCCATTTCTGACGGCACTTAGTTGTATGGCCAAATCCTTTGACAAAAACAAAACAATGCGCGTCACGAATAATCAAACACATGACTAATCACGTTGTAACTTGCTTACCAATCACTATCATTATGTTCAACACAAAATTAAATTATTATATGATGTAAGAATATTCAAGTTCAATTTCTATAAATATGGATTTATATAATTTAATTTTGATATAATGATTATGTAAATTATTATTATTGTATAATTATATCTGTTTTTTTAACTATTATTTAGCATGAAAATATAAAATAATACATTCCAACTGCAATCATATCAAGCTAATCTATCCAAGAATCGGTTTTACATTGTATTTGGGATTGTTCAAAAGCTCAGCTTGTTTTCTTGTCATCTTTTAGATTTGAAGAACTGGTTTTTGTATCATAGCAGAGAGCATCCGTTCAAGTTCTTTTCGGACTTTGGTGGATATAGCGAGTAAGGAATAATGACATCTTTAATCCTCATGAAACTTGGCCTCCGAAAAAAGTGATTTGTCTGGTATTAACTTCAGAAAAGGAGCTTAGGAATATTTTTGAATTACAACGTATGTCTCTTCTCTCTACTCTAAATGGTTTTTGGAATCCTCATCCATTGGTACTTTTAAAATTAATTGTGATGCTAGTTATTTTGATTCGGGTGATAGTGTTTGTTTTGCTTGTATTATTAGAGATTGTAATGGGAGTTGGCAAAGAACGTGTTTGGGAATGATTGAGAGTAATAGTATTCTTCAAGGAGAATTGTTTGCCATTTGGAGAGGATATCTCTTAGCTTGGGATGTGGGTCAACGAGATGTTATTTGTGAGACGGATTGTGTGAAGCATTTAATCTTGTTACTCAAGATGGTTTTGGGTTTATTGATCCATTGGTGTTCAAAATAAGAGATATCATGCATTGAAATTGGCGTATTAACTTTCGTTTGATTATGAGAGATGCAAATACAGTAGCAGATACTATGGCAAAGATGACGATGAAGTTACAACTTTCACATGTGAAGCTTCTTTCACTTTGAAAGGAGTTTAAGGATAATCTTCAATAGGACTATCCCTCTATTTAAACCGTTCCTTATTTTATTTGTTTTATTTTTCTTTATTTAATTTATTTCGGTCACAAAAAATATCAAGCTCATCTATCAATGGAGGCATTCGTTTCACATCCTTTCAGCTCTTCAATGAAACTCTACTTAAATTAAATGACAATCATAATAATAATTCAACTCTTCAAATAATATTTAATTTGAATATTTTCAATAATATAAAAATAGATTTACCTAATATTTCTCTTAATGAAACATATTAAGATTATCAATTAAAATTA
>NC_029791.2:120054959-120059518 GCF_000816755.2 Arachis ipaensis | reverse complement strand
GTTTTAATTTTTAGCATTTCAAACAAGCTTAGTATGTTTTAAAAAAATATATATTAGGTAAATCCAACAAAAATATATAAGTAAATTCTGATTAAATTAATCCATGCAAATTAAATTCTTAAAAGATACAATTTTATTAAGCAAAACATATGTACAATTTGACGGTTCATTGGACCAATTCCTTGTCTCTTTTCATATTGCATTCCTCTCTCTCTCTCTCTCTCTCTCTCTCTCTCTTATTTTCATTTCAGCTCATCTTCTTCCATTGAGACCCAGAAGAACAGAAGACGACCATAATGAAGACTCGTGCTTCCACCAAAATCTCTGCAAAATGGGTTCCCATTTTCTCTATCTTTTCCTTCCTTCTTGGCATGCTCATCACAACCAGGTCCATCCTCTTCTTCTACCTTCACTTATCTTTTAATCCATGATGTGACCTATGAATTTGGCTTGCTCCAAATTTGGAAACTTTCGTTACTATTGTTACGCTTTTAGCTTCATTTAAAGTTCTAAACTTTGTGATCTGGGTCATGGAAATTTTTTTTTTAAAATTATTTTGCTGGTTTGATGCAGGGTGTGGGAGCAACCTGAATCAAACGGCATGCTGATTTCGAAGCATCAGCGTGATCAAGAACTGCAAGTGATCTCAGGTGACTGCGCCACCAAACAGGTATCTTCCGAGTTTGTAACAGCATTTGCCACAAAGTGTTCAACTTTAATACATTTTTTAAACTTTCCTTTTTTGTGTTTATTTTCATTTTTGGAATATCAGAAGCAGCCAACTAAGGATGCGATGAGTGAATTGTACAAGACACATGAGGCAATTCAGTGAGTGCTTCTAACTAATTAACCTGAGTCTCTTTCCTTTTTTTGGCTTAGATTTGGTTGCAATTTGAGCTTTTTTATTTTTATTTTTATTGTATTTTGGGGTTGAATAATAAATGAATAATTGTTTTTTTTCCTCTCTGTATTTATATTGAGGCATGCCAGGGCTTTAGATAAGCAGGTTTCCATGCTACAAATGGAGCTAGCAGCTGCTAGGAGTTCTCATGAAGCCGGGATCTCAGACTCGAATAGCACGGCCACTACCATGGGGATCAAAGGGGAAGGCCTTCCTAGGAAGAAGGCCTTTGTAGTGATTGGAATAAACACAGCTTTCAGTAGCAGGAAGAGGCGTGATTCGGTTCGAGAGACTTGGATGCCTCAGGGTATATTCTATTTCCTCTAGAAACTGTTTCTGCTAAGAGTCAATTTTGGTATCCACCTTTAAAAAATGGGGTGAATATTAGAGGAGAAGTTTTAGATAGATGATTATATGGATCCTAATATTGAGGGGACATTGAACTAGAATGGCATGGCCAACTTTTATATGTATCTAATACCTGTTTGAACAGGAGAACAACTTCTTCAGTTGGAGCGCGAGAAGGGAATTGTTATCAGATTCATGATTGGTCACAGGTAATTGGCTGGACGATTCTAGTTTAGTGTGACTGTAAATTATCTTGACAACATAAGTTGTTAAAGTTATCCTTTCCTTTGAAGTTTTAATGTATGTTATTGTGTTTTTGTGTAATTTCTTTTAATCCTAAATACTTATTAGGATAATAGTATACTCAAACTTATCTTCAGTATTTACTTTTGCCCATTCTATTTCTTCTATATGCCTATGTTGTGCCTTTCGTGGAATGTTGAACTATTTTATTGTAAATTTCTTCTTCCATTAGCATATACCTTGCTGAACTTGGAGTGTTTGGTGAATTGCTTCTTTTAGTATGTTGTATGGTGGTTGTATTTTTGTCATATTTAATTATATACACTAAGCCTCTAAGTAAGTATGGACATTTATGCTGATTTTGTTCTTAAAATTGGCTTTCTTCCAGTACCTATAGGGCATGGTGTCATTTTTAGTTTCTTTGCCTATCTGAGAGCTTAAACATGATATAAGATAAGGCCCAATGACGTCGTTTGATCGATGTAGCCGATCTTACCTAGTGGGATAAGACTTTGTTGTTATTTGTTTGCCTATTTGAAAGCTGATAATATTTATAGGTTGCTAATAATTAATAATGGATCTAACGTGGATGATGTTATCATTGCTATCTCAGTGCAACTTCCAACAGCATTCTAGATCGAGCTATTGATGCAGAAGAAAACCAGCACAAAGATTTTCTTCGTCTGGTAAGGCAGACGATAGCACATTTTATCTACAAAAACTCTGGTTAATCCGGCAGGAATTTAATCTTTGACATATGTTACCTTGTAGCAACACGTTGAAGGGTATCATGAACTGTCTGCAAAGACAAAGATATTTTTTTCTACTGCAGTTGCAATGTGGGATGCCGATTTCTATGTTAAGGTGGATGATGATGTCCATGTCAATTTAGGTATATGCTATCTCCAGATTCTCTGTCATCTTTCTTAAGTTTCCTCTACCAATTCTCGTCCCATTTCGTTTGCACAAGTACTTATTCCCCTCCCTAACGTATGCTATTTATAGGTGTTTTGGCAACAACGCTTGCTCGTCATCGTTCAAAACCCAGAATCTACATTGGTTGTATGAAATCAGGGCCTGTTCTTTCTCGAAAGTAATTCCACCGAACTTCTATATCTATATATTCGTACATATAATGGGAATGCGGTTACTTTTATTCTATGTCTTTCTTTATGTCATTGTATTTACCTGTTAAGTGCATTTCTGTATATATAGGGATGTCAAGTACCATGAACCTGAGTTTTGGAAGTTTGGAGAGGAGGGAAACAAATACTTCCGACACGCAACCGGGCAGATATATGCGATTTCTAAGGATCTGGCCACTTACATTTCCATCAACCAGTATGTTTATTGTTTGCAACAGCTGTGCATCATTGATCATTTTGCATAAGAAACCTTGTTCATGACAAAAATGTTTCGAAATATGAACACAAAGCTCATGGATCAGTCTATTGTAGTTGTAACCATCAAGAATCTACTGTATATACCTTTACAAATAGACAAATTTCATCTGGATCCTTATTGTGACTTCAGGCCAATTTTGCATAAATATGCTAACGAAGATGTCTCACTTGGTTCGTGGTTTATCGGTCTTGAAGTCGAGCATATTGACGAACGCAGTATGTGTTGTGGGACACCTCCAGGTACTGTATCCGATAAATATGTAACTATTTCTATGTTAATCTCCTTTGCAATCTCTTTTGGTTATGGTTCTCACTTCTAGTTGATTTACAATCAATGTTCCTGTAGATTGTGAGTGGAAGGCGCAGGCCGGTAACATATGCGTGGCGTCATTTGACTGGAGCTGCAGCGGAATCTGTAAGTCAGTGGAGAAGATTAAATTTGTCCACTCAAAATGCGGCGAAGGCGATGGAGCTGTATGGAGTGCTCTACTATAGATATATTCTGAAAGAGAGAACTTAGAAAAGGGACTCTGATTGTTTAATAGCAGCTGAAACAAATAACAATTTTTGGATTTGAGCTCTGAGATGGAATGGAAGAATCAAGAATGCATGAGGTAATTAGAGCCGGCAACCGAAGCAGGTTCATCGATTTTGGAAGCTGTTAACTGGAGTTAGCAATGGCATGAATGTGGATTTCAGGATACAGATTTCTTCAGAGTTCACAATACCTTCCGGTCTTATTTTTTAGTATGGAAGGATATGAATCAATACAAGGTGTTATGTTATTTGTACGTAACGTTTCTGTGTTTGTAGTTGAAGTGAGGTTACTTGATTTTTTGTTCTTTGTAGTAGTGAATGATAGCATTGTATTGTAACTTATACTGTATGTTAGAATTTCGATATGCTGAAATCACAAGTTTCACTAGTCCTATTTCTTCTTAACAATTGATCCATTTATCAGAAGCATTGGAAAGTTTATTTTTTTCACATCAAATTTTATTACACGTTTTAAAGATGGAAATCTATTTATATTTGTCTTTTATGTCAAGTTAATCTTTTTTTTTGGTGACATGTCAAGTTAATCTTTGAAACCATATAAAGATTTTTATTTATTAATTTCACAATAAAAATAACTGCATGAAAATTTCATCTTATTTAAATTGGTATGTTTTACTGTAATGTAGAATTGGATATCAATAGATATTTTTTTTATATACGCAAATCTAACTCTCAGATTTATATTGCACCTTTTGATTTGTGTTCCATTAAATTTTAAAATTCCTCAAATCTAACCCTCAAATTTGTTAACATTCATGTTAAAAAAAAAATACATCAAGTTACCATTAGTAGGTATTACACGCAATGTAACAAAAAAACGAAAGAAGAAAGAACATGACAAAATCTGTTTAAAGTAAAATAAAAAATAAAATAAAAAAGAGAAAGGGTTTACATGGAAGGAAGGAAGGTGAAGATTTGAGAAGGATGAGAAAGTAAAAAATTGTGGTTTTTGATCGCATCAAGAAGGAGCAGTTTCTCCGTCTTGGTGTTGTCAACTCTTCGAAGAAGAAGTCACTGCGGCGCGGCGGAGAATGGAACACGCCGACGTTTTCCTTGGCTTACACGACTTCCTCGAGCGGATGCGCCAACCCTCCGCCGCCGATTTC
>NC_029791.2:120049142-120054612 GCF_000816755.2 Arachis ipaensis | reverse complement strand
TCTCTCTCTCTCTCTCTCTCTCTCTCTCTCTCTCTCTCTCTCTCTCTCTCTCTTTCTCTATGATTCCTTTCTATCTAGTTAATTTATTGTTATTGTTAAACCTAATTGGTGCTTTAATCAGAAACTAGCTTAGCTTAGCTTAGCAGTAGGTCTAAATTAATTACTTACTATGATTTTAGGAGTTAAGAGAGAGTGTGTTCCATTGATTGCAGTTTCATAGTGTCGTTTTCGAACAATGCACCTGATCCTGAGAGGGACGGTGGCGCAGTGCAAGAGTTCTTTGCCAACATGGAAGCTGCTTTTAGGGCTCATCCACTTTGGGCTGGTTGCTCTGATGAAGAGCTCGAAAGTGCTGGTGAAGTTAGTTTCTTTTCTCTCTTTAGATATCTTTGCACTTTTGGTTTTGCTTATTCAGTGCTGTATTTATGTTTTTGATCCAAAACTTAAGATATTTATATTCAATTAATTAGGTACTAGATTGTGGATCACTGAATTGTGACATTGATCCTTCTAATATTTTTTTTTTCTTTGATTTCTGTGGTCCTTGCATTTGGTGCAGCTAAAAATAGTGTAGCTTTAGTCTCTTAGCCTGTAACTTGGGGTGGTTGAATTCAGTTATTTATTCGATCGTTATGACCCACTTTTCCCTTTTCATTTTTCTTCTGGAGGCTTTTTCTTGGATTTTATCTTTGAATAATGATTAATTCTATAAAGCTAGTGTCAAGAAAGTTGTAGAGATAAATTTAGAATAGAAGACGGATTTAGTATTGTGGTGTGTATTCGCACATCTAGTTGCCTCATTGCAAAAGAATGTTTTGTAGCAATCGAGGCAGCAATTTGCTCGTAGGACCGCCCATTGATTATATACCATTGCACAATGTTATGGTGTATTCTGAGATATGAATTTGTTTGAATGAAACTTGCTAGCGAATGTATAGAAGGTTGTTATCCTTGAGCTACAAAAAGGTAAATAAAACTTGAACACCCTGGTTGTCAATTTAAAAATGTAACATATTTTGTATATTCGATTTAACGTATGTTATTTACTAGAAACTAGAGTTTATCTAGTCACTCTGCCTGCCAAGTGCACACATCCCTGCAATTTATGCAAGTATTATTATCAAAGCTCATTTCTTTATAGTTTAGTTAAAATCTTGGACATGCATGAATTAAACAAGAACTTAGTCGTACTTTTTTTCCCCAGAATTCAATGAGTCTTTCGGAAAATTTCTGATTCTATGTGCTTTCTTACTGATGCCACCTTTTTCTGCTGTAAATTTTTTTGTTACTAATTTAACATATAACACTTACCTTGTTAGGTGATCTATTGATCATTGGGTTTTGCTCATATGCAGGGGCTTGAGAAGTATGTCATGACAAAGTTGTTTGCCCGTGTATTTGCTTCTCTTCCAGAGGATGTAAAACTTGATGACCAACTTTCTGAAAAGATGGCTTTAGTTCAACAGTTCATCAAGCCAGAAAATTTGGATATCAAGCCAGCCTTTGAGAATGAAACATCGTGGTTGGTGAGTACATAACTACACATTCATTTTTCTTTTCCCCACAAAAGGAAAAACATATGTAGGTTTAGCAAAACTGTAAAAGCTGCTCAGAGTTATTAAATTTGAAGATTGAACCCTTCATAACAACATATTCTATGATGTATGACATATGCACCTTAATGTTTGTCACTTTGTCTTTCATGATGGATAATATTCTTGATTGGCCAATCTTTTCCTAAGAATCAATTTTATATAAGGCTCTCTAGTTGCCATATTAGTTTGTAAATTTTCAATTTGTCAAATGCCAGGCAAAAGTGCTGGAAGAATTCTTCCAATCTTGAGTTTTTACTACAGCTTTGGCAATCTTTTTCTGTATGTAATCCTGCTTCCTTAAAATCTTATATTTTCTGTTTGGTTTTTATGGCGGCAGCTTGCACAAAAAGAATTGCAGAAAATCAACATGTACAAGGCACCCAGAGACAAACTTGTCTGTATACTAAATTGCTGCAAGGTTATCGGTAACTTGCTGCTTAATGCTTCTCTCGCATCCAAAGATAGTCCTCCAGGAGCTGATGATTTTCTTCCTGTGCTAATTTATGTTACCATAAAGGTAATCCCAATATTTCATCACAAATTGATATGCACATAATTTTCAAGAATAAAATAATTTTGTTCCTGAAGTACAATTTTCTTAGTTCCTGTACCCTCTAAAAGATCATGGGTATGAATTATGGATATTCACTTGTACATACATATACTTGTTTGCCCCTTTTGTCCAAGTTATCTTGTTGAAGAGAGAAATGGGGCGGTCATAGGAGGTGTTTGGGTCAATCGTGGGGGTTCTTTTTTCGTTTTCTCTTGTCAATCTGTTTGTTTTGTGGTTTCCTATTGGAGGTTTTGTTTTTGCTTTGTGGTTGCTTTTGGAGGATATCCTCTCTTGCACTTCACCCTCGTTGTCTTCTAACATATATTCCTCTATTTAAAAAAGCTTTAACATACAGTCTTTTGCTTCTTGAACTTTCCTTAATAGAAATAAAGTTTGTAATTGGGAAGTTGTGTAATACCTTTGCATGTTGAAATGCCTTGTTGCTTGAACCTGTCCATTAATCATGGCGTGACCAATTGGCCATAAATACACATTCTTTGGTTGGGGTGTTTGTTTCATTAATTTATGTTAGTTGCTGTAAACAATTTAGTCCTTTGTAGTGCTTATGGTGCAGATATATTTGACTTTATTTTTGGAAATCTTTGCTATCAAAATTATTTATCTGTTCCTCAAAACTGAAGACTAGTGGAACTGGAAATATATGACAGTGAGAGACATAAACTACAGAATTATACTGTGTTATCGTTTCTTTTTGCCGATGTGTTAACTTGAATGATGGATTTTCTTTTATACATGTTGCTCAAACTTAGATTGGCCGAACATGCCAATTATGCATAAAGACCTTATTTTCTCTTAGAATCTTCTTTTACAGTTAAAACAAAGTTTCTTCTACTAATGATACTTTGCAGGCGAACCCTCCACAACTGCACTCAAATCTACTGTATATACAAAGATTTAGACGCCAATCACGATTGACTGGGGAAGCAGCATATTACTTTACAAATATGCTCTCTGTTGAGTCCTTCATCTCAAACATCGATGCAAAAGCCCTTTCAATGGATGAAAGTGAGTTTGAGAGAAACATGGAATTCGCCCGCACCCTTCTGTCGGGGCTTTCAGCTAGTACACAAGATTCCGGTTCAACTTACCAAAATCATGGAAACCAGCCAAGATCAGAAGCCACCAAGCACCAAAAAAGAGCTTCAAATGATAATAACGATGCCTTATTACAAACTGCTCCATCTCTTCCAAAATACGAAAATAAGAATATGACCCTCGCAGATGAGTCATTAATCACAAAGGTTCCATCCCTCTCAGAGTTGGAGAACAAAGGGGCAAATATGCTTTTAAAGGAGGATAAATTGAATGAAGTTTTCAGGGAGTACCCATATTTGTTTGCCAGTGTAGGTGACCTAACAGTAGGTGATGTTGAAGACCTACTGAACAATTATAAACAACTTGTTTTCAAGTATGTTTCTCTCTCCAAGGGGTTAGGAGTCTCCACTAAATCTCATCCTTCATCATCTAATCCACCAAACAATGTTCAAGTCCATGATGAAACCACAGTAGAGTCAGCATCAGATGGTGGACATGTAGATGCCCACGAGAAATCAGAAGATTCTAATGATTCAAGTAAAAAAGAGGATAGTTCAGAAAAAGTTTCACCAGATGAGGAGAAAACAGTTGAATCTGTTGTGCCACAGGATGAAACAGCTGCACCAGAAGGTGGGACCAGTGTAGAATCCTCTGATTAGTTGGAACTAGAAAAGATCATTTTTTGCCCCCCTTATCATATACCCTACATTTTTTCCACCATCTTTTCATGTAAATTTACTTTATACCTTTGGTTTTGTGGTGCTTGGCCCCTGCTTTGCTTATGTATGGGGAATACCATGATCACTATGCCCTCTGTAACATGTTCTTTATAGTTTTTTAGAACTTTCATGAAATTTCTTTTCTCAACTGACTAGAAATTTGCTATTGATAAAAAAGAAAGTAAAGATGAAAATTGAAAATCCAGTTGTGTGTTCTGCTATCCCTGTATGCAGTGAATAATATTCTCCTCTTCATCATAATATAATAGCTCTTTATGTCTCACCTGAATTATGTTATTGATAGTGGCTGTTCTTCTCACAGTGGCCAGATATGTGTGTGATAATAAGAGATTATGATGAAGTTATATTTAAATAACAATATTCATTAATCATTACTTATCCATAATGGTCTACAAGATTGCAATATTATATTAATATGCTGGATCAAGAAAAGTTATGTAACAGAGGGGACCAAGTTGGGTCTCAGCCATGTTGGAAACATTGTATTTGCACATAATGAACAGTGTGAAGATCTATGAAACATGGAAATTGGGCCATGGGAGCTGGTAACCCAGATTAGACAACCCTCCCCAAAACAGTGCCAGCTTTTGTAGCACCGACTAGATATTATTCACTCTCCAATCAATATCAAATATAAGTAAATAATTATTTTTAAATATGAAATATTTGAGTGTTGATAAAATTAACTACAAAAATACCTAACATTATATTTATAAAAAAAATAATTTTTATTTGATAAAAATATTTAATTGTTAAATTTTTGTTGACTGTTAAAAAATCACGTTAAATTTTTAAATTTTTTCGAGTATAACATTAATTTAGTTTTTCAGTAGTCAATTTTATCAATACTCGAATATTTCATGATTACAAATATGAGTATCATGCATCAAAAAAGGGAGAAAATGAAATAATTCAAGAGTGAGGGAAAATAATGCATATACATTTCTAACTTTACATGAATTGTTTCTTTTCCATGTTTTAAGACTTGATCGAGAATTTGATTCAGAGGCATTAAATCTTGCCTACAATATCAACACAATAGGTTATGCTTCTTTTTTACAAAGCTGGATAGCACCAATGCCTTGTCTCTTTCTCTTATATCCTTATATTGAAAAAATTATTCCCTTAATAATGCAAAGTATTTTATCATATACAAGTTATGGAACCTCATCACTCATTATCCTCTTTGCAAATCACACCTGAAAGATTAACTAATAGTTTATTCATAATCGTGTAAGATTTTCCAATAAATATATTTTTCTTTGGTTGAGCTTTCATAATCTCAAGATCATGTTCTGGTCAACTAAACTTCAGACTTGTCTGACCTAAGCAAGGTTCTTCTCCATGCTTAAACTCTGTCATAGAGACATTTTTGGAAAATGAGCAATTAACTGAACTCCTTCAAATAATGATTTTGTTTAACTACTTTTATAAAAATTTACTACTTTTAAAAGAATTAAGAGAAAATGACATTGATATTAAAATATTCATAAATAGGTGAATTTTAATATGTCTATATTTATGGT
>NC_029791.2:120037397-120049093 GCF_000816755.2 Arachis ipaensis | reverse complement strand
ATTATTTTTTTATATTTTAATATTTTTTAATAACACTTTTTTTTTAAATTATTAAATAATAAAAATACTTTATTTTAATTTTAAAAACACTTTTTAAAATATCATAACTAATGTAATCACCGTGGATTTGGATCTTCTAAATTTTGAATTTCACTTTAGAGAGTAAAGTTTGATCTCTCACTATTGAATAATTTCTTTCTCATATTTTCTCTTGGTCCCACTTATAAAATAAATAGTAAGAGATCAAACTTTATTCTCTAAAGTGAAATTCAAAATTTAGAGGATCCAAATCCAATCATCGTATTATAGATTTACTAAAATCACACTGATAAGTAACCTTAAGATTTTCATTAGCCAAAGCCTTAAATAATTAATTTATACTATAAAGTTGCACCTGAAATAATTTAAGACAACAATGCATGTCCTATTCTTTGAAGACAGTCTTTGTCAATAGCTATGTTTAGTATGTTCACAAGTAGGTTCACTTTTCACTAGCCTAATACATGCCTGTTTTACTTTGCTGTAGCATTTTATCATTAATAGTAATTAATTATATTTTCTAATTTTCATGTTGTTTCTCTTGGGCAGTGTTCCTTATAGTATTTTTTATTTTTTTGTTTTTTATTTTAAAATTGACCTTTTTGCCCTTTTTATTTTGGACGGAATCTACTAAGTTTTGGATCTCTCTAGTCTCTACTCCTTCAACAACAAATTTTCTTGCTTCTCTTCTAAGTTATACAACCATTATAGCACAAAGCAGATTCTTTTGCTCAGCAAATTTGTGATTCTTTATATATAAGCAAATTGTAAAATATTATTGATAAAAATTAAATAGTAAAAAATATCATCTTAATTTTATCTATATCTTTTAAATTTTGTCAAAATAATTTCATAACCACTATATTTATCATAATTATAGTTATTATAGAATTCACACACACACACACACAAAACTTTAGTGAAATATTAGTTTGGAGGGAAAAAATGTAATAAGTTCCTAAATAATTTTGTTTGGATTAAGTTTTTTCTTTTTCTTTTTTTCCATTTTTAATACAAACTAAAGAATTAAGATCCCATGAGATACCAAAAGGTTGTGATCACGTGCCTTACACATGCAGATATTGATGGCGTGTCGGCCGCAAATAAAATGCATCAACCAACCAAGGTTTTCAATCAATATAATTTTCTTTCCATGTGATTAGTTTTACGTTTTGTATTCTCCTTTTTCCCTTTTTTTTTTGTTTTTCCTCCTTGTAACGTGTATATTTTATATTCTTTTAATTTAAAATCAAGAGTCATTAAAGGCAGCCTTAAAAAAATAGTGATTATGTCTGAACATTATCATATGGTATTTGTGTGTATAAGTAAGACTTATCTAACTTAGGACTTGAAAAAATAATAGATTTGAAAATTAAGCCCATATGACTTGATTATTAATTAAAGTGTAAAACTATGTATAGCTGTCCAAATTTATCTCGATAATGAACATACTTAAGCAAATGATAATATTTTACATATAAAATTCACTAGAGTACTATCATACTTGAAATTTAAGAAGAGCTCGTATTTAAAAAAAAATCATATTACTTTTTTTCATTGTATTTTTTAATTTAATCAATCAAAAATTAATCCGTTGCAGTTAAAATTCTATTTAAAAAATTTATTATTATCTAATAAATTACTATATACACAATACAAAATTTTAAATTTTAAATTTTATTTAAGTAAAAAAGACCAATTAAACTATTCAAATTAGATAATTTTTGTTAGTTGAGTAGTTAATTCACTTGTCCACTTAAATAAATATCAGAGATTCTAATCTTATTTTATATATACAGTAATTTATTGACCAATGACATAAAGGGTTTTCTATGAAAAAAACTTTTTTCAGCAAGTAAAACAGAGGAAGAAAAAATGTGAATCTGTAAAATTGATTATTAGAACAGAACGCAACAGTTTACACTTTCTTGACTTTTCTTGAGCTCATCTTGAGCCTGTTTTACAATACTACCTTTAACACTCCCCCGCAAACTCGAGTGAGGCCTCTGAATCACTCAAGTTTGTCCTTCAACCTCGAAAAAGCAGTCACTGGGCTTTGTTAATATATCAGCTACATGTTCATTCCCTAGAATGTGAACCACACGGAGAGATTTGAAATTTAGCTTCTCTCGAATAATTTGAACATCAAGTTAAAAATGCTTGGTACTATTATGTAGCACTGGATTTGCTGTGAGTAACTCAGTGCTAAAGTTATCACAGAAAATAGTAGAGACTGTTCGTTGAACTTCTACTGATCGTCTACTTACTGCAACACCAAGTAATCAAATGAGGCCCTAAGGCTCCGTTTAGTTCATGTCTCACAAAGATTGAGACACATACACAAAGACATAAATATTGAGACAGGAACACATGTACAAAGACACGGTTAAAAAATATTGTATTTGGCAATTATAATGGATAGAGTACACATTATTTTAAAAAGTCTATTTTACCCTTGATAATTAAAAAAAATTCAATAACTGCATCTCTATCCCTTTATCTTCTTCCATCAACTCGTATTTCCAACAAAACTAATTTATAATTCAATTTTCATAATCCAGAACAAATTCAAATAACAAAACAAAATTTTACATAGATATATATTATTAGGGTTTGTGTTAAGAAGATTAAAGAAAGCAGAGAAAAAAAGAAGAGAAATAAAATTATGAATTGCAAAGATGAATGTAAAAATAAAATTATGAATTGTAAAAATGAATGTACTCTACTTCAGTAACTTGTACTCAGCCAATATATATACTCGGAATGAAGGTGAATAATAACAAAGTTGAAGAAGAGAAAAGAGAGCCCTTATTCGTGGAGAAGGAAAGTGCGTAGAGAAGAAAAGAAAAAAAATGAGGAAAAGGTAAAATAGTATAAAAATATAATTTCATTTGTGTCTTAAGTAAAAAATTTGTGTCTTACCTTTTTGAAGAGATACAAATTACATGTATTTTATGGGTATTTATGTGTAACTGTCTCTCAATTTTGTGTCTTAATAACCAAATAATGAACATCTATACCCATGTCTATGTCTTTGTGTCTTGTCTTCAAAAACAAACGCTACCTAAGAAAACACAATAACCTATTACAGACCTTCGATCCTCCAAGTCTGCTGTTCAATCTGCATCATCAAACCCATAAAGCCTATAATATGTGCTTGAATGGATCAAAATTTCATGCTCTTTTGTGCCTTACAAATATCTTAGTAGCCTCTTTACTATCTTCTAGTGAGCAAGCAATGGATATTGCATAAATTGACTTATCTTACTTACTGCAAAAGATATGTCTGATCGTGTGATACACAAGTATTGCAATGTTCCTACCACACTTCTATATAATTTTGCGTCATCAAACTTCTTAGAACCACTAGACAGCAATTATAAGGATGAAACCATAGGTGTAGGCATTGGGCTTGCTTCCCCATGCCTATTATAGATAACAAATGAATTATAAACTTGGTCTGGGATAGATGAAGTTGATCTTGAGCAGTCTTTTAAACCTCTATTTCCAAAAAATAACTTAGCTCCCCTAGATTTTTTAGAGAGAAAACTTTATTTAACTACTGTATCATGTTAACTATGTCACTATTATGGCTACCAGTAATAATTATGTCATCTACATAACATAAAATGTACATCACTGAGTCTAGTTTATGTCTAATAAAAAGAGACGAGTCTGACTTATAACTGCAAAAACTAAAGTGTTGTACTTAATTTATCAAATCATTCCCTAAGTACTTGCTTTAAACCATATAGAGATTTATTTAATTTACACACATATGAATCAGAGTTTGTTTCAAAACCAATTGGTTGATGCATATAAATAGTTTGATGAAGATCACCATTTAAAAATGTATTGTTAAAATCAAATTGACGAATTGTCCAGTTGTGTGATAAAGCAATGCATAGAATAAGTTTCACAGTTGTTGGTCTAATCATCGGACTAAACACTTGTTCAACTGTGCTTTGAGTTGCTTGATCTTGATTGTGCAAAATAGTCTTCAATTTTCTACCATATTTCATAACTGAGTTTGTGACCCACCATTTTGTTATGGAAAGTTTCATCCATTGATGCAAGCAGTCAAAAAACCAAATGACAATAATCTTGCTTTCATTGCTTGTAAGGAGATGACTCAATTCCTACTTCTTGATCAGCAATGGATGAAAATTGTGGAGGAATGCGTTCTTTAATGAGATGATCTTCGTAACCTTGTCCTTGAATCGCATTGAAGGCCTGTTGCTGCCAGGTTTTAAAATTAGTTTCACACAGCTTATCAGAAATGGGATTGAATGATCTTTGTTGATAGATGACTGTTGTAGCATTATTATTAGTGACTGGATTGGTGACAGAAGAATGGGTATTGGTCGGTCACCTTATAATAACATTTTCATAAGACCTCGCTAACTTTGTAGGGTCCTTTCCAATTGGCAGCGAGTTTTCCTTCCCCCGATTTGTTGACTCCTATGTCGTTTCTGATTAAGACAATCTCACTTAGTGCGAAATTTCTTCGAATGACTTTCTTGTTGTATCTGGTAGCCATCCTTTGCTTCAGCGCTGCTTCTCTTATCTGGGCTTGTTCTCGGACTTCGGGGAGCAACTCGAGTTCCTCTTTGTGCCCCTGTACGTTTCCAATTTCATCATGGAGAATCACTCTTGAGCTTTGCTCACTGATTTCCACTGGTATCATAGCTTCTACCCCATAGACAAGTCGGAAGGGTGTTTCTCCAGTTGCAGATTGGGGTGTCGTCCGATAAGCCCACAACACTTGGGAGAGCTCCTCTGTCCAGGCTCCTTTTGCATCTTGTAGTATTTTCTTTAGCCCTGCCAGTATGACTTTGTTGGCTGCCTCGACTTGTCCATTTGCTTGTGGGTGTTCCACCGAGGTGAACTGGTGTTTGATTTTCATACTGGCCACTAGGCTTCTGAAGGTGGAATCGGTGAACTGGGTTCCATTATCCGTGGTAATGGAGTGAGGTATCCCATACCTTGTGATGAGATTTTTGTAGAGGAACCTCCGACTTCTCTGGGCGGTGATGGTGGCCAATGGTTCTGCTTCTATCCACTTTGTGAAGTAGTCTATTCCCACAATTAAGTATTTGACTTGCCCTGGCGCCTGGGGAAAAGGACCTAACAAATTTATTCCCCATTTTGCGAAGGGCCATGGAGAAGTTATACTAATGAGCTCCTCGGGGGAAGCTACGTGGAAATTTGCATGCATTTGGCAAGGTTGGCATTTTTTCACAAATTCTGTGGCATCTTTTTGCAAGGTCGGCCAGTAGAATCCAGCTCGGATTACTTTTCTGGCTAGCGACCTGGCTCCGAGATGGTTTCCGCAGATCCCATTGTGGACCTCCTCTAGCACTTCAGTGGTCCTTGAGGTCGGTACGTACTTCAACAATGGCGTATATTTTTCACCAGAGTGTAATATTGTGCTTCCCTCCGGATTTTCTTGGCCTCTTTTTCCTTTTTGGGAAGGATGTCGAATTTTAGGTATTCGACCAGAGGATTCATCCATCCGAGATTTAGCCCGGATACCTCAAGGACATCTTGTTTGCCCTCTGCTTTTACTACAGAGGGCTCTTGGAGAGTTTCCTGGATCAGGCTTCTATTATTCCCTCCTAGCTTAGTACTCGCTAACTTGGAGAGGGCGTCTGCTCTGCTATTGAGATCCCGAGTTATATGCTTAACTTCGGTTTCAGCAAAGCGTCCGAGGTATTCCAGAGTTTTTTCAGGTATCTCTTCATGTTTGGGTCTTTGGTCTGATACTCTCCATTTATCTGGGAGGTCACCACCTGAGAGTCACTGTATATCATCACTTTTGTCGCACCGACCTCTTCTGCCAGATTCAATCCTGCAATCAGGGCTTCATATTCTGCCTGATTATTTGAAGCTGGGAATTCGAATTTGAGGAATACCTCTATTTGAGTTTCCCTTTTATCCGCCAGTATTATGCCTGCACCGCTTTCTGTTTTATTTGAGGATCCATCTACATAGAGTTCCCATGTAGTTGGCTTTTCCTCTTGGTCTCCTGCGTACTCAGCTATGAAGTCAGTGAGGCATTGGACTTTGATTGCTGTCCAAGTTTCATACTTCAAATTGAAATCGGAGAGCTCTATTGCCCATTGAACCATTCTCCCTGCAACATCCGTCTTCTGGAGGATTTGCTTCATGGGTTGGTTCGTTCGGACTCTTATTATATGTGCTTGAAAGTAAGGCCGTAGCCTTCGTGAGGCTATTACTAAGGAGTAGGCAAACTTCTCTAGTTTGTGGTACCTTAGCTCGGGGCCTTGTAGAACTTTGCTGATGAAGTAGACTGGATGCTGTCCGACCTCGTCCTCCCTTATCAGGGCTGATGCGATAGCTTTGTCTGCTACGGACAAATAAAGGACGAGATCTTCTCCGGCTAGAGGTCGGGTTAGGATTGGTGGTTGACTCAAGAACCTTTTGAACTCCTGGAATGCTTCTTCGCATTCCGGAGTCCATTTGAACTGGCATCCCTTTCTTAATAAAGAAAACAGTGGAAGGGATTTGAGTGCTGATCCTGCCAAGAACCTGGAGAGGGCTGCAAGTCGGCCATTCAATTGCTGAACCTCTCTTAAGCAAGTCGGGCTCTTCATTTCCAGGATAGCTTTACACTTATCGGGATTTGCTTCAATCCCTCTCTGTGTTAGCATAAAACCTAGGAATTTTCCAGCCTCCACTGCGAAGGCACACTTTGCGGGATTTAGCCTCATCCCGTGTAACCTTATGGTGTCGAAGACTTGCGAGAGGTCTAATAAGAGGTCGACTTCTTCCTTGGTTTTTACTAGCATGTCGTCGACGTAGACTTCCATTAAGCTCCCAAGGTGAGGGGCGAATACCTTATTCATCAGCCTTTGGTATGTGGCCTCTGTATTTTTTAATCCAAATGGCATGACCACGTAGCAAAAATTAGCTATGGGCGTGATGAATGATGTTTTCTCCTGGTCTGGCTCATACATCGGGATTTGGTTATATCCCGAGTAGGCATCCATGAACGACAAGTATTGATATCCCGAGCTAGAGTCTACTAGGGTATCAATACTCGGGAGTGGATAAGGGTCTTTGGGACATGCTTTATTTAAGTCGATGTAGTCAATACACATCCTCCAATTGCCGTTTTGCTTCTTGACTAGAACTACATTTGCTAGCCATGTTGGATATTTAACTTCTCTAATGAAGCCGGCTTCTAGGAGTGCTTGAACTTGCTCTTCCACCGCTAGGGCTCGTTCCGGGCCGAGCTTGCGCCTTTTCTGTTGTACAGGTCGGGATCCCGGATGTACCGAGAGCTTGTGGAACATGAGCTCGGGGTCTATCCCGGGCATGTCGAAAGCCTTCCAGGCGAAGAGGTCGGAATTATCTCTTAGGAGCTTAGTCAACCCTTGCTTCAGGGTCTCCCCTAGGTTGGCTCCTATGCTGGTATTCTTCCCTTCCTCTTCGCCGACCTGTATTTCTTCAGTTTTTTCTCCTGGCTGTGGTCGTAGCTCTTCTTTGGCCCTTGCACCACCGAGCTCTATGGTGTGAACCTCTTTGCCTTTTCCCCTCAGGTTCAGGCTTTCATTGTAACACTTTCTTGCCAACTTCTGGTCTTCCCGCACTGTTGCTATTCCCGCAGGTGTTGAAAATTTCATGCAAAGATGGGGCCATGGGGGGTAGACACCACTACTCCGAGTCGATTCAGGGTAGTTCTGCCGATTAGGGCATTGTATGCTGACCCTACGTCGATGACTATAAAGTCTATACTCAGAGTTTTGGATTTTTCCCCCTTTCCGAAGGTAGTGTGGAGGGGTAGAAATCCTAGTAGTTTTATTGGCGTATCGCCTAGCCCGTACAAGGTGTCAGGGTAGGCTCTTAATTCCTTTTCGTCCAGCCCTAGTTTGTCAAACACGGGCTTGAAAAGGATATCCGCCGAGCTTCCTTGATCTACTAGGGTTCTGTGGAGATGGGCATTAGCTAGGATCATAGTTATTACCACTGGATCGTCGTGTCCAGGGATTACTCCTTGCCCATCCTCTTTTGTAAATGAGATAGTGGAGAGGTCGGATGATTCATTTCCGACCTGGTATACTCGCTTGAGGTGTCTTTTGCGAGCGGACTTGGTGAGTCCCCCTCCCGCGAATCCGCCTGAGATCATATGTATATGTCTCTCCAGAGTCTGCGGTGGTAGGTCTCTTCTATCCGCATCGTCTCGCTTTCTCTTCCCATGATTGTCCGACCTTTCTATGAGATATCTGTCAAGTCGGCCTTCTCTGACTAGCTTTTCTATCACATTTTTAAGGTCGTAACAGTCATTTGTCGAGTGACCATATATTTTATGGTACTCACAGTAGTCGCTGCGACTCCCCCCTTTTTTATTTTTAATGGGTCTGGGAGGTGGCAGCTTTTCAGTATTACAAATTTCTCTGTATACGTCCACTATAGAAACCTTTAGAGGAGTATAAGAGTGATATTTCTTGGGCCTGTCAGGACCGAAGTCTTCTTTCTTCTTGGGCTCCCTTTCTCTCTCTTTTATTGAGGGAAGGTGCCCAAGTCGCCAGCTCGACTCTCTCAGCCTGGCATTTTCCTCCATGTTGATGTACTTTTCAGCTCTTTCTTGCACATCACTCAGGGAGGTGGGGTGCCTTTTTGATATGGACTGTGAGAAGGAACCTTCCCTAAGTCCATTTACTAGCCCCATAATGATTGCCTCGGTGGGCAGGTCTTGAATCTCTAAGCATGCTTTGTTGAACCTTTCCGTATAATCTCGTAGAGGTTTTCCGACCTCCTACTTTATTCCCAGGAGACTCGGTGCATGCTTTACTTTATCTTTCTGAATGGAGAACCTCATCAGAAACTTCCTCGAGAGGTCTTCGAAGCTGGTGACCGACCTTGGAGGGAGACTATCGAACCACTTCATCGCTGCTTTCGATAAGGTGATCGGAAAAGCTTTGCAGCGCGTTGCATCAGAAGCATCAGCCATATACATCCGACTTTTAAAGTTGCTTAGATGATGCTTTGGATCGGTGGTTCTGTCATAGAGGTCCATATCGGGGCTTTTAAAGTTTTTTGGAACTTTTGCCCTCATTATGTTCTCACTGAAAGGGTCCTCCCCTCCCGGGGGCGACTCTTCTCGATCTTCACGGGAGTTTCGACCTCTGAGGGAGGATTCTAACTTTAAGAGTTTTTTCTCTAACTCTTTTCGTCGATCCATCTCCTTCTTAGGTGCTTTTCTATCTCCCTTTGTCGCTCCCGTTCCTGTTCCAGCTCTTCCAAGCGACTTTGGTGGACATGGACTAGCCCCATTAGTTCAGTTGCGTGGGGTGGTCCATCCTTTTCTGACTCACGCCCCTCCGAGGAATTTGTCTTCGGATTTTTAAATCCAGAGGTTTCTTCCCTGTGTTGGTCGTTGGTTTCCTGGTGAAGGGTCAGGTCTGCGTCGTGGTTTCCGGTATCCAGATTCTCTTGTTCGAAATCTGATGCCACATGACCGTCTTCCTGTGACATGTCCGCCTTTACTGATTGATCTCTCGGGTCCCCGGCAACGGCGCCAATGTTACGATGGGTAACCGGAGATTATTGGGTTGGATTCGTTTGGCTGGCCCAATCGTTGGAATGAGGGAGTATCCAAGCGGATTGATGCTCCAAGGCCCCGTCCGACTTCGGTATGAGAGAATGGGGGGTGGTACCTGCAAAGACACTCCGATGCCAAAGTCAGCAAAGGGAGCAAAACAGGTCTAGAGAGTATTGGGCTTAGTGATACATGAGAAGTGTCAGTGTATTTATAGTGGTGAACCCATAACCACCGTTGGTGTAGTTTCGTTATTCATGGGGAATAACCGTCCATTTATCTTAGGGAGGTTGAGATATGGCTCCAGGAAGTGGGTAGAGAGATTTTAGGGGTAGTTACTCATTTGAATGGGTGTTTATCTGCCAGCTAATCTTCGTCCCGACTTCTTTAGAGCAAGTCGTGGTAGGAACCGACTTCGTGGGGGTGAAGGTCGGTATAGAGCGAGGCTTAATCCTTTGGATTGGGCCTTTCGTTTGGACCTGAGCCTTATCATTCGGCAAGGATATGAACACTACTCTTAACATAACAGACTTTTAAATGAAGTTCAAATTTGCGACGAACTAGTTTTTAGTCTACCAAACTAAAAAATATCGACGTAAAAAAAATGAGTGAACAATTCAATTTTAGAGTGAGTATGAGTTATATGCGTGGCGAAGAAAGAAGAGAATGGTGACATTGTGGACCCACTCCACAAAACACGCTCGCTGGATTACTACACTTTGACTCCGCTATTTCAAGTCAAAATCAATTGTGACAAGATTTTGGTTGCTTGCATCAAACCATGTTAACTCTTTTTTTTTTTTTCACACATCAAAGATGGTAAAGTTTTTTATATTCTCTTATTGTCGATACATATAGATCTATTTTTTTATTTAATAAATATAAAATTAGTCAAAAAAATAAATAAATTAACCTGTTTTATTTTTTTTCTTCTTTTTCAAATAGAGTAAATATAGGTTAGTAATAATGATGATAAACAAATAAAGGGACATATATATAAAGACAAACACATTGGTCAAGCCATATCTTTCGTTATAGTTTAGGGCAATTCACTCGATGTAATGTACATTATAATAATAATTATAATAATGTCTTCCCTGGATTATTAGCTTATTGGTGAACGTGGTTCTCCTCATAATAAGTGTTAGCACTAATAATATTATTGTCTTTGACTCATCATGCAAACAAAATTCAATAATTGCTTGTGGAAAAAAAATTCAAAAATTTTGTTGCAGTACGAATTATCTCAAATTTTTGTTGAAATTTTCCAACTTGATAATTATTGTAATATTGAGTCCAAGGATAAACACAAGCTGTTATTATCCTCGGTCCATTGCAAGGAAATTTCTATGATAAATTGTTGATAATGATAGAAAAAAAGGTATTTGAGATTACTTAGTCAGCAAAATAATAATATATGCATTATCATATTAGTTTGAATATTTTTTACGTCAATAACAAAACACCATTAAGTAATAATAAGTAATTACTACCTTGAAGTGGAGACATTGATAAGGAGGGGGACAAAGGGTTGGTCAGCCTATGATTTTACCACTATAGTAGTGTGTGTACTTTACTACCATTATCAATGAATAATGTTTAGATAAATACGACTCCTCATTTTTTATTACTGATTTTTAATAAATTTTTAAAAATCGTTTATTATTCTATTTTAAATTCATAAGTTTATAAAAATATAGATTTTCTGAAATTTAAACTAAAACACAAAATTGGTTATTCGTTTCGATTTTTTTAATATTTTATTTGAATTCAAATGAAAATATTTTTTTAATGATATTTATGTTTTAAAGTTAAAACTTAAAAATAGTAAATGTCATAATCTGTACCATTACTAAATCAAATTAAACTGATTCGATTTACTATATATGGATTATTAGTAGTAAATCAAATTAGGTTAATTCAATTTACTAACATCTACTCAATTCTTTTATAAACTGAATTAGGTCAATTCGATTTATATAAATATGTGTATAGAACTTTGACATAATTTTTGTTTTAAAAATTTTATGTAATTTTGAGATACTTTTGATTTAGTTATATATTTTATTTTTATTTTTATTTTTATTAAGAT
>NC_029791.2:120035288-120037380 GCF_000816755.2 Arachis ipaensis | reverse complement strand
GTTCTATAATTAAATACACGTATAAAAATATTTTATATTAACCGGACATTAAATTCAATAAAAACACTAAAAATAATAAAAGCTTAGTATATTTAGTGTAATGTGGTCCTTGGGGTGTCCTGGTCCTGAACGTTTGATGCCTGTTCCCAATCTTCAATGAGACTCCTTCCTTGCAATCATCTCTTCTATTCTATTTATTTTGTCTTCTTCTTTATAATAATTTCTCCTTTCTTTACTCTTAAAAGGGAGACCAAGTAAAAGTCCACACTACACACCAATGTATATAACTAAAGATGGTAATATATGTCATTATTTTAATTAAATGTTTTAAATTTAAATTTCAAAAAATGAACAAAAAAAAGTGAACACTCTTACTTCTTTCATAAAATCTCAGGAAAATAAAATATGATTAGGAAATAAGATGGAAGTTTAAGTATAACAAAATAACAACAAGTAAACATTTTTATAGATTTTTTTTTTTATTTCTTACATTTATATTTTCTTCTTTATATCTGTCTTTTCTTGTTTTTTTTTTCTCCATGAAAATTACAAAGAAAATATTGTTAGCTAAAAATGTTAATTTTCTATAATTTTTCAGGTCTACATGATTAAGTTATTTTGATAATTAGATTTTTCTATATTTAAGAATTGATAAGAAAAGTTTTAGTTGAAAAAAGAAAAAAAAATTAATTTAATTATTAAAATAATTTGTTCACCTAGGTAATGCTAGGTAGAAAAAAAAAACAGTCAGAACTTGCCTTATTTAGCATTAATTAATTATCATAATAATTAATGAATAATAAATAAGGCAAGTTATGACTGTTTTTGGCTAATTTTTTTTGTTACCAAATATTTCCGTTATTTTTTTTTCTATTATATAAAGGAAAAGTATAGGGTACCAACATATTATCTGCCAACTTCTGCCAACTCTTATTTATAATTGTATTTCATGAAAGTGTGTTCGTGGATGTGTCTAATAATTAATATATTTTAAATACATATATAAAGAGACACATCTAGAAAATATATTTATAAAGACACTTCTATTAAACACAGCTATAAAAA
Organism: Arachis ipaensis; assembly: GCF_000816755.2. Classification (NCBI taxonomy): domain Eukaryota; kingdom Viridiplantae; phylum Streptophyta; class Magnoliopsida; order Fabales; family Fabaceae; genus Arachis; species Arachis ipaensis. The sequence continues at coordinate 120,036,315 of NC_029791.2, read as the reverse complement.
AGACATTTTTATTAGACACATCCACGAACACACTTCCATAAAACACAATTATAAATAAGAGTTAGCAGAAGTTGGCAGATATGTTGTTGGTAACGTAGCGGAACCGTTATATAAAAGGAATTTGAACAAAGGTTGTGTGTATTAATATTGATAAAAAGAGAAAGGAAGATTACAAAGTTTGAGAAAGCTTCTCTACTCTCTCACTTTGATATCTTCACTCTTTCTTCTCTTTTCTTCTCTACCCACCATGGGTGGTGGTGAAAACCACCGTTACCACCACCACAAGAAGATGAACATGAACCCCCATGATCAAGAAAGGAACACATTCCTTCCAATGCTATGTTCAAGACCTTCCATCAAAGACGTGTCTCTCCCAAGATGGAAGAACAACCCTCCATCATCATCATCTTCTTCTTCTTCTTCTTCAAACGAGCCTTTGTCACCAAGAATTGGTTGCATGGGTCAAGTGAAGAGAAACAACAAGATTGCAGGCTTCCCAACTTCTTCATCAATCTCACACAGACTCATCACCACCACAACCACTTCATCTTCTTCACCTTCACCGGTTTTCATCAAATACACAAAACTCAAGAGCATCTTCATCACTCCCAAACACTTTCTCAACACTCCCACAAGAACAAGAACTACTACTCCTACTCCTACTGTTATTAAGCATCATCAAAGGGTAGTTGGAAAGAGTAGTGGCTATGGGGTTAATAGTGAAAGTGAGAAGAAGAATCTTGGTTGTTCATCATCTTCATATTCTATAGTAAGCATTGATGAGATGGATCCTCCATTGCCAGTGCAGATAAAGAAGGAGAAGGAGAAGGTGGGAGAAGATAAAGATAGTCTTTGGAAAAGGAGAAAATCAGGTTCACTCCAAAGCTTGCAGCTTCAACAACACCATCCAATCATTCCTCTTCACCCTACAACTCTTTGATTTGATTTCTTTTCATGGGATTACTTCTTTTCTTTCTTCTATGTGGAATCTTCACATAAAAGTCAAAAGATTATGTAAGACAGATCC
>NC_029791.2:120032760-120035264 GCF_000816755.2 Arachis ipaensis | reverse complement strand
TACAAGGTTTTTTTTTTTCTTTGTAATTAAGAAAAATTAGGGAGGAAAAATATTGGCTTTGTGCTTATCAAAATGAGCTAGCAAAGGAAATGGTCAAATAACGTTACCATATATAAACAAACAATTATGTACATTACAAAAATGGACGGCCATTTTTGTTTGAAATTAGTTAGAAAATAGCACTATTTTCTCCGTTCATTTTATTTGGAATTATCTTTTTTTGTGGGTGGTACATTGTTAAAAGGTGAAAACTCAGGTGAAGTCGACTTCACGTGAAGTTGATACTGAGAGCCGTTAGATGATTTGACTGATTTGACTGAATTTTCATCTAACGGCTCTCAGGTATCAACTTCACGTGAAGTCGACTACACCTGAGTTTCCACCTTGTTAGAATGAGTAATTAGTTAGTAAATAATATATAATACTCTCTCTAGTCTCTATTTACTTCTATTTGTACCAAAAGATGAACTTTTTTCTTTATCTATCATTGTGACGTTTTAATAAACAAGTGTTTTGTCAAACTAATTGATGATGACATAATTGAAGGGATTAATGCAAATAGTTGAAGGCTCCAATTCTAAAATTATTTTGTGAAGCTGCAGAGAACAGTTCCATGTTCAACCAAAGTCTTGTGTGTGTTCAAGTCAACAACATCATGCCATAAATAACAATATGAACAACATGTAATATTTAGTAGACCAAAATATGAACAAATTTCAAATAAATATGTCAAAGTTTAGAAACAGTATAGATCTAATCAACTATTGGAATAATATGTTTAGATGCATTAATTTAATGATTAAATAATCATTCAGTTGACATAGCCAAAAACAAGAAAACAACCATAAGAAATATTAGGGATTATTGTGAAAGAAACTGTTGGCTCAAGTTGAAAATATAGGATCAAACTAACTACTTTTAGAATAATTTGTTCCAATTTGTTTTACTTACATCACAGCAGCAACAGACATGTTACAAGAAGGAAGGAATTCACCATCTTTACTGTAGTATTAAATTAGTCCTTCTAAATTCATAAATGATACAAGAATTGGAAGCATCTCAGAGCAAACGAAAGCAACCCATGTGGCCTCTTCATAAAGTCATAACATTCACATTAGAGAACAGAAAGAGGATAACTTATTACAATAATACATATGGCTACATTATAAAACTCATTACAATAATACCATTCAAATTAAATTAGATAACTAAATGTTGAAGGGGAAAGTTTGGTTGACACCACAATCTTCCCAATATTAGATACTAATATTATTATTATTATTTCTTAATGTAAGCAATTAATTTCAACCAACCGTACAACACTTTCAAGTGAACAATTTGGAACTGACTGTCAAATAATTGTGGGGAGAAGATGTGGTCCACTGAAAAGTGCAGCCAAGTTAACAAGAAATTTCAGTATACCAGCCGACAAGGCATTAACATGTTAGGTGAGGCTACCTTGATTTAAGATTATGAGAATGCGTGGGATTTTAGCCGTAAAATTAGAACTTTAGGTGAGACTATTACTGCTACTACTACTAGGTGCAGATGAATGCTAGGCCTTTAATTCTATTAACATATAAATTGCAGATAATTAATTGTAAGTGTAACAGGGTTTGCATGCCGTGTACCTTGACATATTACTCTTCCAAACTTTGAAGCACTTATTTCTACTAACATTGCTTAAAATCACAAGCTCGATGTCTCGTATTTTCCGTGCAAAATCGACTACTAGCCTACAAACATTTAGTGGATGCATACACTGACCAAAAGAAATAAGAAAACAGGTAGCAAAAAAGGCGGAGAAAAACAAGGATTATCAACAGCAAAAAATGAAACTGGATCAATTATAAACTACATCAAAATAACAGGAAATTCAGTTAGAATATTACAGCTGACAATCAGGCATTAATACTAAACTACTAACAATAGAAATACAGTATAAGACAGACTACTAAAGAAGGAAGAAAAAAATAATCAGATGGAATGTTACATAATTTATACGCCTGGTATATCTGATTGCTAAGCACAATCCCTGTCAGAATTAATTCGACTGTCACAATATGTACACCAAACTTTACAGAAAAAACAGGTGATGCTCCTGGATCGCTACAAGGCGGCATGCTTCTGTTCTGTCCTCCCTCAATTTTCAATAAAAACCAAATGAGAATACATGCCCTAATCTAAAACATGTAGTAAATGCAAGACATGGCTCACCCCACTGTACAGTTTTACTCTCATAATGAATGTACAACAATGCAAGCAAAACTTCCATCCTACCAGAGCAGAATGCTACGTTCTGCAACAATGCAGTGTCCAGGGCTGACCCCACAATTTTGCCACACTCATATATCCAGATGCAAATGGCTTTGGCACCAAATACGGTGGATGTCAGCCACAAGGGCAAATGCCCAACCAGGCTGTGAAGCAATACTTTCACCGGTAATTTTCCACTGGTTGACTAGCTTAAACATTCTCCTTACACTGCTTATCATTTGACAGAC
>NC_029791.2:120032490-120032690 GCF_000816755.2 Arachis ipaensis | reverse complement strand
AAATTCTTCATAGACGCTTCGTCAGACGTCATAACGAGCTCTTTTCCAAATGTGTCGGCATGCTGTAAAATTCCAAATGAACATTAAGAGTTGTCCCGTTAAAGGTGAAAACTCAGGTACAGTCGACTTTACGTGAAGTTGATAGCTGAGAGCCATTAGATGAAAATTTAGTCAAATCAGTCAAATCATCTAACGGCTCT
>NC_029791.2:120030399-120032192 GCF_000816755.2 Arachis ipaensis | reverse complement strand
CCAAGGAGAAAAATAAGCAAGACAGTGAAACAGGACATTGCACACCTTTCTAGATTTGGATCTCAATCCGCCACTCTCATCTGAAACATTGCGTGCCACGGCATAAGCTCTTCGAGGAATCTGCTTGCCAGAAAATTGAACCCTATCTGGGATCTTGTGATTATAGCGGCTTTGTGAGGTTGAGCAGTCATCATCCAATTTGGGATCAGTGTCCATGGATACAGCAGCTCTCAGACGGTGCTTATCTGAAACTGAACTGTCCACAGTTATGTCATCAGATCTTTGGATTGCTTCACTGCATGATCTGTATCCCTCTGTGTTTCCTCTAAGGGATGTTGTAGCTGATTCTGAACTACCATCCGGAAGGATGAAAGGGCTATGAACAAGCACAGACCTAGCAACATGATCTCTTTTGAAGGCAAGTATGTCATGCGAGCAAAGAACCAATTCACGCTGTAGTTCACAAGACCAGAAGTCAACCATCAAAATGACTATACAACAAAACCCCACCATACAAATATATACCATAAAAATGCCATGCTGCCATGGAAATGCAACAAAAAGAAACAATGTCAATAATGCAGTAGCCAATAGTGGAAAACCACTAGGGCCAGACTCAGTAATAAGATACCTTTAATTTTTCACGTTTGACAATCCTCTCACAGAGGAGACGTAATCTCTCCAGTTCAACCTGTATGAAACATTCAGAAAGAATACAGTTATATGATAACATTAAAAGGAAGCCACATCCGCTACAATTAGTAATATACATGAGAACACTTGATCGTGTAACCATCATAGATATCCCTTTACATGCACTTCATCTATAATATAAAGTCAATGTAGGTATACATCGTTCGAAGTCTTAAGACATAGTTTATCCCATTATAATATTACAACGCTAGAGAAGTTTAAAGCTCAGGGAATGAACGGATAAAATATTTTAAACTATGTAAACATCATTATTCATAAACATGGCATTTTTGATCAGGAAAAAATAGCATGATATTTCCAACAATAAATTGTTACACAGGACACCTATGTCATCTTGGTTACACTAATCCTGTACAGAGTGATTGATAATTTTCACAAATTGTAAGACTATATGTGGATTAAATATGAATAAAGACTTCCTTTATCCAAGGGACATTAACACAACTTCATATTTTTAATGGTGTTGGCATATTTTATTATTAGGCCCAACAACTAAAAAGGACACGAGTAAAAGAAAGTGAAGAGAGAAGCCTCACCCGGATTTGCTTCATACTTTTAAGCTCTTCGATTCCATGTTTTTCAGACTGAACAAATGAAGGAGACATAAGAATATAGGATATTTTATGCCAGACCAAGAAAAAGGACATTGTACAACTAAATAGTAAATACAAAACCAAACCTTTGCCTTTTGCTCCAAACTGTGCTTTTCACAGTAAGCCTTGTGTTGTGGTTTGCCACTAGTAGTCCTCACAATCATGTAATAACCAGCACTTCTAGCACATGATGGATGGAATGAGGTTTGACAATGGCCATAGCAACACTGCATTAACATTTGAAAAGGAAATAAAAAAGACTGATAAACACTAATTCCAGAAGACAGCAAATTCATGGAACAAATGGGAGAGGAAAATAACCCCCTTTATTATCATTACCTTCATACAAACACCATGCTTGCGGTGGCAAATGCAACATTTGTCAACTCCCTTCAGCGCAGACTGCTGAAATTTGACGGCATAAGAGTTAAGTGACTAAGAGAGATATTGAATACTCCTGAAGCTGTTTCTTCTAATAGTTAAAAT